>NW_027448616.1:0-25567 GCF_038048845.1 Mixophyes fleayi
TTTGCATATTTAAGGCATTCAAAGTAATAATATTTCACAGCATTAATACAGTTATGTACTAGACTGGACAATGGTAAGCAGAGCCAGTACTTATATCAACCATGGCCTTATCTGTGTGAAGTTTGTATGTTCTCCCTGTGTTTGCGTAGGTTTCCTCCGGGTGCTGTGGTTTCCTCCCACACTCCAAAAAACACACTGTTAGGTTAATTGGCTGCTATCAAAATTGACCCTAGTCTCTCCCTCTCTGTCTGTGTGTGAGTGTGTGTCTATATTAGGGAATTTAGACTGTAAGCTCCAATAGGGTAGGGACTGATGTGAATGGGTTCTCTGTACAGCGCTGCGCTATTAGTGACACTATATAAATAAATGATAATGAGGATGATGATGATATGTGTTTACTATGCCTATACACATAGCCAGCTTCCACACTTGATTGGCAGATTAATGCATCATTATTGCTAAGTTTGATAACAGTTGTCTAATACAGTGACACTGGTAGAGAAAACCACTATATACATTCACATAAGCAGCTCTCATCATCATCATTTATGGCATAAGACTTCTTTAATTATACTAAGTTTTTGAGCAGGTCTGCATTATACTTAATTATATAAGGGAGATGTACTTTTAGTAAAAAGTAGCTCTCCAATTTCAAAAGTACATCAACGTAGTATTAATACTTAGATTTAAAGGTGTTTTGGGATAAATGAAATACATTCCCAGCAGCCATCTCCCTTTGCCTCTATCTTATTGCATATTTTGTCCTAATGTGCTTTCATATTTACATGTCACCATGTTTCCATTGGCTAGTACCTTAAAGTCAGATGTCTGTCAAGCAAACTGACCAGTGACAGAATTGCTTTGTGAGGTTTACATCTTTATGACATCAAATGCTTCACATGAAAAATGCAGTTCATTGTCAAAAATCAGCTATATTAGGAGAGTGAGAATTGTGTTTTAGCATCAATTACACACTAAATATGCTGTCATTGTGTATTTTTAATGGATGTCTTTCAGTTTTAAAGATAGACAGACCGATAGATAGATAGATAGATAGAAAGATAGAAAGATAGATAGATAGATAGATAGACAGACAGACAGACTGATTTCAACTGGAAGCAGTGCTTACATATTGCTTAATTTTTGGTGGTTATTAAATAGTATGGGTAGGCAAGAAAAGTGCATATATCTTTTATTAGCATAAACTTACCCAAATGCGCTCTTGCATATTTAAGGCATTCAAAGTAATAATATTTCACAGCATTAATACAGTTATGTACTAGACTGGACAATGGTAAGCAGAGCCAGTACTTATATCAACCATGGCCTTATCTGTGTGAAGTTTGTATGTTCTCCCTGTGTTTGCGTAGGTTTCCTCCGGGTGCTGTGGTTTCCTCCCACACTCCAAAAAACACACTGTTAGGTTAATTGGCTGCTATCAAAATTGACCCTAGTCTCTCCCTCTCTGTCTGTGTGTGAGTGTGTGTCTATATTAGGGAATTTAGACTGTAAGCTCCAATAGGGTAGGGACTGATGTGAATGGGTTCTCTGTACAGCGCTGCGCTATTAGTGACACTATATAAATAAATGATAATGAGGATGATGATGATATGTGTTTACTATGCCTATACACATAGCCAGCTTCCACACTTGATTGGCAGATTAATGCATCATTATTGCTAAGTTTGATAACAGTTGTCTAATACAGTGACACTGGTAGAGAAAACCACTATATACATTCACATAAGCAGCTCTCATCATCATCATTTATGGCATAAGACTTCTTTAATTATACTAAGTTTTTGAGCAGGTCTGCATTATACTTAATTATATAAGGGAGATGTACTTTTAGTAAAAAGTAGCTCTCCAATTTCAAAAGTACATCAACGTAGTATTAATACTTAGATTTAAAGGTGTTTTGGGATAAATGAAATACATTCCCAGCAGCCATCTCCCTTTGCCTCTATCTTATTGCATATTTTGTCCTAATGTGCTTTCATATTTACATGTCACCATGTTTCCATTGGCTAGTACCTTAAAGTCAGATGTCTGTCAAGCAAACTGACCAGTGACAGAATTGCTTTGTGAGGTTTACATCTTTATGACATCAAATGCTTCACATGAAAAATGCAGTTCATTGTCAAAAATCAGCTATATTAGGAGAGTGAGAATTGTGTTTTAGCATCAATTACACACTAAATATGCTGTCATTGTGTATTTTTAATGGATGTCTTTCAGTTTTAAAGATAGACAGACCGATAGATAGATAGATAGATAGATAGAAAGATAGAAAGATAGATAGATAGATAGATAGACAGACAGACAGACTGATTTCAACTGGAAGCAGTGCTTACATATTGCTTAATTTTTGGTGGTTATTAAATAGTATGGGTAGGCAAGAAAAGTGCATATATCTTTTATTAGCATAAACTTACCCAAATGCGCTCTTGCATATTTAAGGCATTCAAAGTAATAATATTTCACAGCATTAATACAGTTATGTACTAGACTGGACAATGGTAAGCAGAGCCAGTACTTATATCAACCATGGCCTTATCTGTGTGAAGTTTGTATGTTCTCCCTGTGTTTGCGTAGGTTTCCTCCGGGTGCTGTGGTTTCCTCCCACACTCCAAAAAACACACTGTTAGGTTAATTGGCTGCTATCAAAATTGACCCTAGTCTCTCCCTCTCTGTCTGTGTGTGAGTGTGTGTCTATATTAGGGAATTTAGACTGTAAGCTCCAATAGGGTAGGGACTGATGTGAATGGGTTCTCTGTACAGCGCTGCGCTATTAGTGACACTATATAAATAAATGATAATGAGGATGATGATGATATGTGTTTACTATGCCTATACACATAGCCAGCTTCCACACTTGATTGGCAGATTAATGCATCATTATTGCTAAGTTTGATAACAGTTGTCTAATACAGTGACACTGGTAGAGAAAACCACTATATACATTCACATAAGCAGCTCTCATCATCATCATTTATGGCATAAGACTTCTTTAATTATACTAAGTTTTTGAGCAGGTCTGCATTATACTTAATTATATAAGGGAGATGTACTTTTAGTAAAAAGTAGCTCTCCAATTTCAAAAGTACATCAACGTAGTATTAATACTTAGATTTAAAGGTGTTTTGGGATAAATGAAATACATTCCCAGCAGCCATCTCCCTTTGCCTCTATCTTATTGCATATTTTGTCCTAATGTGCTTTCATATTTACATGTCACCATGTTTCCATTGGCTAGTACCTTAAAGTCAGATGTCTGTCAAGCAAACTGACCAGTGACAGAATTGCTTTGTGAGGTTTACATCTTTATGACATCAAATGCTTCACATGAAAAATGCAGTTCATTGTCAAAAATCAGCTATATTAGGAGAGTGAGAATTGTGTTTTAGCATCAATTACACACTAAATATGCTGTCATTGTGTATTTTTAATGGATGTCTTTCAGTTTTAAAGATAGACAGACCGATAGATAGATAGATAGATAGAAAGATAGAAAGATAGATAGATAGATAGATAGACAGACAGACAGACTGATTTCAACTGGAAGCAGTGCTTACATATTGCTTAATTTTTGGTGGTTATTAAATAGTATGGGTAGGCAAGAAAAGTGCATATATCTTTTATTAGCATAAACTTACCCAAATGCGCTCTTGCATATTTAAGGCATTCAAAGTAATAATATTTCACAGCATTAATACAGTTATGTACTAGACTGGACAATGGTAAGCAGAGCCAGTACTTATATCAACCATGGCCTTATCTGTGTGAAGTTTGTATGTTCTCCCTGTGTTTGCGTAGGTTTCCTCCGGGTGCTGTGGTTTCCTCCCACACTCCAAAAAACACACTGTTAGGTTAATTGGCTGCTATCAAAATTGACCCTAGTCTCTCCCTCTCTGTCTGTGTGTGAGTGTGTGTCTATATTAGGGAATTTAGACTGTAAGCTCCAATAGGGTAGGGACTGATGTGAATGGGTTCTCTGTACAGCGCTGCGCTATTAGTGACACTATATAAATAAATGATAATGAGGATGATGATGATATGTGTTTACTATGCCTATACACATAGCCAGCTTCCACACTTGATTGGCAGATTAATGCATCATTATTGCTAAGTTTGATAACAGTTGTCTAATACAGTGACACTGGTAGAGAAAACCACTATATACATTCACATAAGCAGCTCTCATCATCATCATTTATGGCATAAGACTTCTTTAATTATACTAAGTTTTTGAGCAGGTCTGCATTATACTTAATTATATAAGGGAGATGTACTTTTAGTAAAAAGTAGCTCTCCAATTTCAAAAGTACATCAACGTAGTATTAATACTTAGATTTAAAGGTGTTTTGGGATAAATGAAATACATTCCCAGCAGCCATCTCCCTTTGCCTCTATCTTATTGCATATTTTGTCCTAATGTGCTTTCATATTTACATGTCACCATGTTTCCATTGGCTAGTACCTTAAAGTCAGATGTCTGTCAAGCAAACTGACCAGTGACAGAATTGCTTTGTGAGGTTTACATCTTTATGACATCAAATGCTTCACATGAAAAATGCAGTTCATTGTCAAAAATCAGCTATATTAGGAGAGTGAGAATTGTGTTTTAGCATCAATTACACACTAAATATGCTGTCATTGTGTATTTTTAATGGATGTCTTTCAGTTTTAAAGATAGACAGACCGATAGATAGATAGATAGATAGAAAGATAGAAAGATAGATAGATAGATAGATAGACAGACAGACAGACTGATTTCAACTGGAAGCAGTGCTTACATATTGCTTAATTTTTGGTGGTTATTAAATAGTATGGGTAGGCAAGAAAAGTGCATATATCTTTTATTAGCATAAACTTACCCAAATGCGCTCTTGCATATTTAAGGCATTCAAAGTAATAATATTTCACAGCATTAATACAGTTATGTACTAGACTGGACAATGGTAAGCAGAGCCAGTACTTATATCAACCATGGCCTTATCTGTGTGAAGTTTGTATGTTCTCCCTGTGTTTGCGTAGGTTTCCTCCGGGTGCTGTGGTTTCCTCCCACACTCCAAAAAACACACTGTTAGGTTAATTGGCTGCTATCAAAATTGACCCTAGTCTCTCCCTCTCTGTCTGTGTGTGAGTGTGTGTCTATATTAGGGAATTTAGACTGTAAGCTCCAATAGGGTAGGGACTGATGTGAATGGGTTCTCTGTACAGCGCTGCGCTATTAGTGACACTATATAAATAAATGATAATGAGGATGATGATGATATGTGTTTACTATGCCTATACACATAGCCAGCTTCCACACTTGATTGGCAGATTAATGCATCATTATTGCTAAGTTTGATAACAGTTGTCTAATACAGTGACACTGGTAGAGAAAACCACTATATACATTCACATAAGCAGCTCTCATCATCATCATTTATGGCATAAGACTTCTTTAATTATACTAAGTTTTTGAGCAGGTCTGCATTATACTTAATTATATAAGGGAGATGTACTTTTAGTAAAAAGTAGCTCTCCAATTTCAAAAGTACATCAACGTAGTATTAATACTTAGATTTAAAGGTGTTTTGGGATAAATGAAATACATTCCCAGCAGCCATCTCCCTTTGCCTCTATCTTATTGCATATTTTGTCCTAATGTGCTTTCATATTTACATGTCACCATGTTTCCATTGGCTAGTACCTTAAAGTCAGATGTCTGTCAAGCAAACTGACCAGTGACAGAATTGCTTTGTGAGGTTTACATCTTTATGACATCAAATGCTTCACATGAAAAATGCAGTTCATTGTCAAAAATCAGCTATATTAGGAGAGTGAGAATTGTGTTTTAGCATCAATTACACACTAAATATGCTGTCATTGTGTATTTTTAATGGATGTCTTTCAGTTTTAAAGATAGACAGACCGATAGATAGATAGATAGATAGAAAGATAGAAAGATAGATAGATAGATAGATAGACAGACAGACAGACTGATTTCAACTGGAAGCAGTGCTTACATATTGCTTAATTTTTGGTGGTTATTAAATAGTATGGGTAGGCAAGAAAAGTGCATATATCTTTTATTAGCATAAACTTACCCAAATGCGCTCTTGCATATTTAAGGCATTCAAAGTAATAATATTTCACAGCATTAATACAGTTATGTACTAGACTGGACAATGGTAAGCAGAGCCAGTACTTATATCAACCATGGCCTTATCTGTGTGAAGTTTGTATGTTCTCCCTGTGTTTGCGTAGGTTTCCTCCGGGTGCTGTGGTTTCCTCCCACACTCCAAAAAACACACTGTTAGGTTAATTGGCTGCTATCAAAATTGACCCTAGTCTCTCCCTCTCTGTCTGTGTGTGAGTGTGTGTCTATATTAGGGAATTTAGACTGTAAGCTCCAATAGGGTAGGGACTGATGTGAATGGGTTCTCTGTACAGCGCTGCGCTATTAGTGACACTATATAAATAAATGATAATGAGGATGATGATGATATGTGTTTACTATGCCTATACACATAGCCAGCTTCCACACTTGATTGGCAGATTAATGCATCATTATTGCTAAGTTTGATAACAGTTGTCTAATACAGTGACACTGGTAGAGAAAACCACTATATACATTCACATAAGCAGCTCTCATCATCATCATTTATGGCATAAGACTTCTTTAATTATACTAAGTTTTTGAGCAGGTCTGCATTATACTTAATTATATAAGGGAGATGTACTTTTAGTAAAAAGTAGCTCTCCAATTTCAAAAGTACATCAACGTAGTATTAATACTTAGATTTAAAGGTGTTTTGGGATAAATGAAATACATTCCCAGCAGCCATCTCCCTTTGCCTCTATCTTATTGCATATTTTGTCCTAATGTGCTTTCATATTTACATGTCACCATGTTTCCATTGGCTAGTACCTTAAAGTCAGATGTCTGTCAAGCAAACTGACCAGTGACAGAATTGCTTTGTGAGGTTTACATCTTTATGACATCAAATGCTTCACATGAAAAATGCAGTTCATTGTCAAAAATCAGCTATATTAGGAGAGTGAGAATTGTGTTTTAGCATCAATTACACACTAAATATGCTGTCATTGTGTATTTTTAATGGATGTCTTTCAGTTTTAAAGATAGACAGACCGATAGATAGATAGATAGATAGAAAGATAGAAAGATAGATAGATAGATAGATAGACAGACAGACAGACTGATTTCAACTGGAAGCAGTGCTTACATATTGCTTAATTTTTGGTGGTTATTAAATAGTATGGGTAGGCAAGAAAAGTGCATATATCTTTTATTAGCATAAACTTACCCAAATGCGCTCTTGCATATTTAAGGCATTCAAAGTAATAATATTTCACAGCATTAATACAGTTATGTACTAGACTGGACAATGGTAAGCAGAGCCAGTACTTATATCAACCATGGCCTTATCTGTGTGAAGTTTGTATGTTCTCCCTGTGTTTGCGTAGGTTTCCTCCGGGTGCTGTGGTTTCCTCCCACACTCCAAAAAACACACTGTTAGGTTAATTGGCTGCTATCAAAATTGACCCTAGTCTCTCCCTCTCTGTCTGTGTGTGAGTGTGTGTCTATATTAGGGAATTTAGACTGTAAGCTCCAATAGGGTAGGGACTGATGTGAATGGGTTCTCTGTACAGCGCTGCGCTATTAGTGACACTATATAAATAAATGATAATGAGGATGATGATGATATGTGTTTACTATGCCTATACACATAGCCAGCTTCCACACTTGATTGGCAGATTAATGCATCATTATTGCTAAGTTTGATAACAGTTGTCTAATACAGTGACACTGGTAGAGAAAACCACTATATACATTCACATAAGCAGCTCTCATCATCATCATTTATGGCATAAGACTTCTTTAATTATACTAAGTTTTTGAGCAGGTCTGCATTATACTTAATTATATAAGGGAGATGTACTTTTAGTAAAAAGTAGCTCTCCAATTTCAAAAGTACATCAACGTAGTATTAATACTTAGATTTAAAGGTGTTTTGGGATAAATGAAATACATTCCCAGCAGCCATCTCCCTTTGCCTCTATCTTATTGCATATTTTGTCCTAATGTGCTTTCATATTTACATGTCACCATGTTTCCATTGGCTAGTACCTTAAAGTCAGATGTCTGTCAAGCAAACTGACCAGTGACAGAATTGCTTTGTGAGGTTTACATCTTTATGACATCAAATGCTTCACATGAAAAATGCAGTTCATTGTCAAAAATCAGCTATATTAGGAGAGTGAGAATTGTGTTTTAGCATCAATTACACACTAAATATGCTGTCATTGTGTATTTTTAATGGATGTCTTTCAGTTTTAAAGATAGACAGACCGATAGATAGATAGATAGATAGAAAGATAGAAAGATAGATAGATAGATAGATAGACAGACAGACAGACTGATTTCAACTGGAAGCAGTGCTTACATATTGCTTAATTTTTGGTGGTTATTAAATAGTATGGGTAGGCAAGAAAAGTGCATATATCTTTTATTAGCATAAACTTACCCAAATGCGCTCTTGCATATTTAAGGCATTCAAAGTAATAATATTTCACAGCATTAATACAGTTATGTACTAGACTGGACAATGGTAAGCAGAGCCAGTACTTATATCAACCATGGCCTTATCTGTGTGAAGTTTGTATGTTCTCCCTGTGTTTGCGTAGGTTTCCTCCGGGTGCTGTGGTTTCCTCCCACACTCCAAAAAACACACTGTTAGGTTAATTGGCTGCTATCAAAATTGACCCTAGTCTCTCCCTCTCTGTCTGTGTGTGAGTGTGTGTCTATATTAGGGAATTTAGACTGTAAGCTCCAATAGGGTAGGGACTGATGTGAATGGGTTCTCTGTACAGCGCTGCGCTATTAGTGACACTATATAAATAAATGATAATGAGGATGATGATGATATGTGTTTACTATGCCTATACACATAGCCAGCTTCCACACTTGATTGGCAGATTAATGCATCATTATTGCTAAGTTTGATAACAGTTGTCTAATACAGTGACACTGGTAGAGAAAACCACTATATACATTCACATAAGCAGCTCTCATCATCATCATTTATGGCATAAGACTTCTTTAATTATACTAAGTTTTTGAGCAGGTCTGCATTATACTTAATTATATAAGGGAGATGTACTTTTAGTAAAAAGTAGCTCTCCAATTTCAAAAGTACATCAACGTAGTATTAATACTTAGATTTAAAGGTGTTTTGGGATAAATGAAATACATTCCCAGCAGCCATCTCCCTTTGCCTCTATCTTATTGCATATTTTGTCCTAATGTGCTTTCATATTTACATGTCACCATGTTTCCATTGGCTAGTACCTTAAAGTCAGATGTCTGTCAAGCAAACTGACCAGTGACAGAATTGCTTTGTGAGGTTTACATCTTTATGACATCAAATGCTTCACATGAAAAATGCAGTTCATTGTCAAAAATCAGCTATATTAGGAGAGTGAGAATTGTGTTTTAGCATCAATTACACACTAAATATGCTGTCATTGTGTATTTTTAATGGATGTCTTTCAGTTTTAAAGATAGACAGACCGATAGATAGATAGATAGATAGAAAGATAGAAAGATAGATAGATAGATAGATAGACAGACAGACAGACTGATTTCAACTGGAAGCAGTGCTTACATATTGCTTAATTTTTGGTGGTTATTAAATAGTATGGGTAGGCAAGAAAAGTGCATATATCTTTTATTAGCATAAACTTACCCAAATGCGCTCTTGCATATTTAAGGCATTCAAAGTAATAATATTTCACAGCATTAATACAGTTATGTACTAGACTGGACAATGGTAAGCAGAGCCAGTACTTATATCAACCATGGCCTTATCTGTGTGAAGTTTGTATGTTCTCCCTGTGTTTGCGTAGGTTTCCTCCGGGTGCTGTGGTTTCCTCCCACACTCCAAAAAACACACTGTTAGGTTAATTGGCTGCTATCAAAATTGACCCTAGTCTCTCCCTCTCTGTCTGTGTGTGAGTGTGTGTCTATATTAGGGAATTTAGACTGTAAGCTCCAATAGGGTAGGGACTGATGTGAATGGGTTCTCTGTACAGCGCTGCGCTATTAGTGACACTATATAAATAAATGATAATGAGGATGATGATGATATGTGTTTACTATGCCTATACACATAGCCAGCTTCCACACTTGATTGGCAGATTAATGCATCATTATTGCTAAGTTTGATAACAGTTGTCTAATACAGTGACACTGGTAGAGAAAACCACTATATACATTCACATAAGCAGCTCTCATCATCATCATTTATGGCATAAGACTTCTTTAATTATACTAAGTTTTTGAGCAGGTCTGCATTATACTTAATTATATAAGGGAGATGTACTTTTAGTAAAAAGTAGCTCTCCAATTTCAAAAGTACATCAACGTAGTATTAATACTTAGATTTAAAGGTGTTTTGGGATAAATGAAATACATTCCCAGCAGCCATCTCCCTTTGCCTCTATCTTATTGCATATTTTGTCCTAATGTGCTTTCATATTTACATGTCACCATGTTTCCATTGGCTAGTACCTTAAAGTCAGATGTCTGTCAAGCAAACTGACCAGTGACAGAATTGCTTTGTGAGGTTTACATCTTTATGACATCAAATGCTTCACATGAAAAATGCAGTTCATTGTCAAAAATCAGCTATATTAGGAGAGTGAGAATTGTGTTTTAGCATCAATTACACACTAAATATGCTGTCATTGTGTATTTTTAATGGATGTCTTTCAGTTTTAAAGATAGACAGACCGATAGATAGATAGATAGATAGAAAGATAGAAAGATAGATAGATAGATAGATAGACAGACAGACAGACTGATTTCAACTGGAAGCAGTGCTTACATATTGCTTAATTTTTGGTGGTTATTAAATAGTATGGGTAGGCAAGAAAAGTGCATATATCTTTTATTAGCATAAACTTACCCAAATGCGCTCTTGCATATTTAAGGCATTCAAAGTAATAATATTTCACAGCATTAATACAGTTATGTACTAGACTGGACAATGGTAAGCAGAGCCAGTACTTATATCAACCATGGCCTTATCTGTGTGAAGTTTGTATGTTCTCCCTGTGTTTGCGTAGGTTTCCTCCGGGTGCTGTGGTTTCCTCCCACACTCCAAAAAACACACTGTTAGGTTAATTGGCTGCTATCAAAATTGACCCTAGTCTCTCCCTCTCTGTCTGTGTGTGAGTGTGTGTCTATATTAGGGAATTTAGACTGTAAGCTCCAATAGGGTAGGGACTGATGTGAATGGGTTCTCTGTACAGCGCTGCGCTATTAGTGACACTATATAAATAAATGATAATGAGGATGATGATGATATGTGTTTACTATGCCTATACACATAGCCAGCTTCCACACTTGATTGGCAGATTAATGCATCATTATTGCTAAGTTTGATAACAGTTGTCTAATACAGTGACACTGGTAGAGAAAACCACTATATACATTCACATAAGCAGCTCTCATCATCATCATTTATGGCATAAGACTTCTTTAATTATACTAAGTTTTTGAGCAGGTCTGCATTATACTTAATTATATAAGGGAGATGTACTTTTAGTAAAAAGTAGCTCTCCAATTTCAAAAGTACATCAACGTAGTATTAATACTTAGATTTAAAGGTGTTTTGGGATAAATGAAATACATTCCCAGCAGCCATCTCCCTTTGCCTCTATCTTATTGCATATTTTGTCCTAATGTGCTTTCATATTTACATGTCACCATGTTTCCATTGGCTAGTACCTTAAAGTCAGATGTCTGTCAAGCAAACTGACCAGTGACAGAATTGCTTTGTGAGGTTTACATCTTTATGACATCAAATGCTTCACATGAAAAATGCAGTTCATTGTCAAAAATCAGCTATATTAGGAGAGTGAGAATTGTGTTTTAGCATCAATTACACACTAAATATGCTGTCATTGTGTATTTTTAATGGATGTCTTTCAGTTTTAAAGATAGACAGACCGATAGATAGATAGATAGATAGAAAGATAGAAAGATAGATAGATAGATAGATAGACAGACAGACAGACTGATTTCAACTGGAAGCAGTGCTTACATATTGCTTAATTTTTGGTGGTTATTAAATAGTATGGGTAGGCAAGAAAAGTGCATATATCTTTTATTAGCATAAACTTACCCAAATGCGCTCTTGCATATTTAAGGCATTCAAAGTAATAATATTTCACAGCATTAATACAGTTATGTACTAGACTGGACAATGGTAAGCAGAGCCAGTACTTATATCAACCATGGCCTTATCTGTGTGAAGTTTGTATGTTCTCCCTGTGTTTGCGTAGGTTTCCTCCGGGTGCTGTGGTTTCCTCCCACACTCCAAAAAACACACTGTTAGGTTAATTGGCTGCTATCAAAATTGACCCTAGTCTCTCCCTCTCTGTCTGTGTGTGAGTGTGTGTCTATATTAGGGAATTTAGACTGTAAGCTCCAATAGGGTAGGGACTGATGTGAATGGGTTCTCTGTACAGCGCTGCGCTATTAGTGACACTATATAAATAAATGATAATGAGGATGATGATGATATGTGTTTACTATGCCTATACACATAGCCAGCTTCCACACTTGATTGGCAGATTAATGCATCATTATTGCTAAGTTTGATAACAGTTGTCTAATACAGTGACACTGGTAGAGAAAACCACTATATACATTCACATAAGCAGCTCTCATCATCATCATTTATGGCATAAGACTTCTTTAATTATACTAAGTTTTTGAGCAGGTCTGCATTATACTTAATTATATAAGGGAGATGTACTTTTAGTAAAAAGTAGCTCTCCAATTTCAAAAGTACATCAACGTAGTATTAATACTTAGATTTAAAGGTGTTTTGGGATAAATGAAATACATTCCCAGCAGCCATCTCCCTTTGCCTCTATCTTATTGCATATTTTGTCCTAATGTGCTTTCATATTTACATGTCACCATGTTTCCATTGGCTAGTACCTTAAAGTCAGATGTCTGTCAAGCAAACTGACCAGTGACAGAATTGCTTTGTGAGGTTTACATCTTTATGACATCAAATGCTTCACATGAAAAATGCAGTTCATTGTCAAAAATCAGCTATATTAGGAGAGTGAGAATTGTGTTTTAGCATCAATTACACACTAAATATGCTGTCATTGTGTATTTTTAATGGATGTCTTTCAGTTTTAAAGATAGACAGACCGATAGATAGATAGATAGATAGAAAGATAGAAAGATAGATAGATAGATAGATAGACAGACAGACAGACTGATTTCAACTGGAAGCAGTGCTTACATATTGCTTAATTTTTGGTGGTTATTAAATAGTATGGGTAGGCAAGAAAAGTGCATATATCTTTTATTAGCATAAACTTACCCAAATGCGCTCTTGCATATGTAAGGCATTCAAAGTAATAATATTTCACAGCATTAATACAGTTATGTACTAGACTGGACAATGGTAAGCAGAGCCAGTACTTATATCAACCATGGCCTTATCTGTGTGAAGTTTGTATGTTCTCCCTGTGTTTGCGTAGGTTTCCTCCGGGTGCTGTGGTTTCCTCCCACACTCCAAAAAACACACTGTTAGGTTAATTGGCTGCTATCAAAATTGACCCTAGTCTCTCCCTCTCTGTCTGTGTGTGAGTGTGTGTCTATATTAGGGAATTTAGACTGTAAGCTCCAATAGGGTAGGGACTGATGTGAATGGGTTCTCTGTACAGCGCTGCGCTATTAGTGACACTATATAAATAAATGATAATGAGGATGATGATGATATGTGTTTACTATGCCTATACACATAGCCAGCTTCCACACTTGATTGGCAGATTAATGCATCATTATTGCTAAGTTTGATAACAGTTGTCTAATACAGTGACACTGGTAGAGAAAACCACTATATACATTCACATAAGCAGCTCTCATCATCATCATTTATGGCATAAGACTTCTTTAATTATACTAAGTTTTTGAGCAGGTCTGCATTATACTTAATTATATAAGGGAGATGTACTTTTAGTAAAAAGTAGCTCTCCAATTTCAAAAGTACATCAACGTAGTATTAATACTTAGATTTAAAGGTGTTTTGGGATAAATGAAATACATTCCCAGCAGCCATCTCCCTTTGCCTCTATCTTATTGCATATTTTGTCCTAATGTGCTTTCATATTTACATGTCACCATGTTTCCATTGGCTAGTACCTTAAAGTCAGATGTCTGTCAAGCAAACTGACCAGTGACAGAATTGCTTTGTGAGGTTTACATCTTTATGACATCAAATGCTTCACATGAAAAATGCAGTTCATTGTCAAAAATCAGCTATATTAGGAGAGTGAGAATTGTGTTTTAGCATCAATTACACACTAAATATGCTGTCATTGTGTATTTTTAATGGATGTCTTTCAGTTTTAAAGATAGACAGACCGATAGATAGATAGATAGATAGAAAGATAGAAAGATAGATAGATAGATAGATAGACAGACAGACAGACTGATTTCAACTGGAAGCAGTGCTTACATATTGCTTAATTTTTGGTGGTTATTAAATAGTATGGGTAGGCAAGAAAAGTGCATATATCTTTTATTAGCATAAACTTACCCAAATGCGCTCTTGCATATTTAAGGCATTCAAAGTAATAATATTTCACAGCATTAATACAGTTATGTACTAGACTGGACAATGGTAAGCAGAGCCAGTACTTATATCAACCATGGCCTTATCTGTGTGAAGTTTGTATGTTCTCCCTGTGTTTGCGTAGGTTTCCTCCGGGTGCTGTGGTTTCCTCCCACACTCCAAAAAACACACTGTTAGGTTAATTGGCTGCTATCAAAATTGACCCTAGTCTCTCCCTCTCTGTCTGTGTGTGAGTGTGTGTCTATATTAGGGAATTTAGACTGTAAGCTCCAATAGGGTAGGGACTGATGTGAATGGGTTCTCTGTACAGCGCTGCGCTATTAGTGACACTATATAAATAAATGATAATGAGGATGATGATGATATGTGTTTACTATGCCTATACACATAGCCAGCTTCCACACTTGATTGGCAGATTAATGCATCATTATTGCTAAGTTTGATAACAGTTGTCTAATACAGTGACACTGGTAGAGAAAACCACTATATACATTCACATAAGCAGCTCTCATCATCATCATTTATGGCATAAGACTTCTTTAATTATACTAAGTTTTTGAGCAGGTCTGCATTATACTTAATTATATAAGGGAGATGTACTTTTAGTAAAAAGTAGCTCTCCAATTTCAAAAGTACATCAACGTAGTATTAATACTTAGATTTAAAGGTGTTTTGGGATAAATGAAATACATTCCCAGCAGCCATCTCCCTTTGCCTCTATCTTATTGCATATTTTGTCCTAATGTGCTTTCATATTTACATGTCACCATGTTTCCATTGGCTAGTACCTTAAAGTCAGATGTCTGTCAAGCAAACTGACCAGTGACAGAATTGCTTTGTGAGGTTTACATCTTTATGACATCAAATGCTTCACATGAAAAATGCAGTTCATTGTCAAAAATCAGCTATATTAGGAGAGTGAGAATTGTGTTTTAGCATCAATTACACACTAAATATGCTGTCATTGTGTATTTTTAATGGATGTCTTTCAGTTTTAAAGATAGACAGACCGATAGATAGATAGATAGATAGAAAGATAGAAAGATAGATAGATAGATAGATAGATAGATAGACAGACAGACAGACTGATTTCAACTGGAAGCAGTGCTTACATATTGCTTAATTTTTGGTGGTTATTAAATAGTATGGGTAGGCAAGAAAAGTGCATATATCTTTTATTAGCATAAACTTACCCAAATGCGCTCTTGCATATTTAAGGCATTCAAAGTAATAATATTTCACAGCATTAATACAGTTATGTACTAGACTGGACAATGGTAAGCAGAGCCAGTACTTATATCAACCATGGCCTTATCTGTGTGAAGTTTGTATGTTCTCCCTGTGTTTGCGTAGGTTTCCTCCGGGTGCTGTGGTTTCCTCCCACACTCCAAAAAACACACTGTTAGGTTAATTGGCTGCTATCAAAATTGACCCTAGTCTCTCCCTCTCTGTCTGTGTGTGAGTGTGTGTCTATATTAGGGAATTTAGACTGTAAGCTCCAATAGGGTAGGGACTGATGTGAATGGGTTCTCTGTACAGCGCTGCGCTATTAGTGACACTATATAAATAAATGATAATGAGGATGATGATGATATGTGTTTACTATGCCTATACACATAGCCAGCTTCCACACTTGATTGGCAGATTAATGCATCATTATTGCTAAGTTTGATAACAGTTGTCTAATACAGTGACACTGGTAGAGAAAACCACTATATACATTCACATAAGCAGCTCTCATCATCATCATTTATGGCATAAGACTTCTTTAATTATACTAAGTTTTTGAGCAGGTCTGCATTATACTTAATTATATAAGGGAGATGTACTTTTAGTAAAAAGTAGCTCTCCAATTTCAAAAGTACATCAACGTAGTATTAATACTTAGATTTAAAGGTGTTTTGGGATAAATGAAATACATTCCCAGCAGCCATCTCCCTTTGCCTCTATCTTATTGCATATTTTGTCCTAATGTGCTTTCATATTTACATGTCACCATGTTTCCATTGGCTAGTACCTTAAAGTCAGATGTCTGTCAAGCAAACTGACCAGTGACAGAATTGCTTTGTGAGGTTTACATCTTTATGACATCAAATGCTTCACATGAAAAATGCAGTTCATTGTCAAAAATCAGCTATATTAGGAGAGTGAGAATTGTGTTTTAGCATCAATTACACACTAAATATGCTGTCATTGTGTATTTTTAATGGATGTCTTTCAGTTTTAAAGATAGACAGACCGATAGATAGATAGATAGATAGAAAGATAGAAAGATAGATAGATAGATAGATAGATAGATAGACAGACAGACAGACTGATTTCAACTGGAAGCAGTGCTTACATATTGCTTAATTTTTGGTGGTTATTAAATAGTATGGGTAGGCAAGAAAAGTGCATATATCTTTTATTAGCATAAACTTACCCAAATGCGCTCTTGCATATTTAAGGCATTCAAAGTAATAATATTTCACAGCATTAATACAGTTATGTACTAGACTGGACAATGGTAAGCAGAGCCAGTACTTATATCAACCATGGCCTTATCTGTGTGAAGTTTGTATGTTCTCCCTGTGTTTGCGTAGGTTTCTCCGGGTGCTGTGGTTTCCTCCCACACTCCAAAAAACACACTGTTAGGTTAATTGGCTGCTATCAAAATTGACCCTAGTCTCTCCCTCTCTGTCTGTGTGTGAGTGTGTGTCTATATTAGGGAATTTAGACTGTAAGCTCCAATAGGGTAGGGACTGATGTGAATGGGTTCTCTGTACAGCGCTGCGCTATTAGTGACACTATATAAATAAATGATAATGAGGATGATGATGATATGTGTTTACTATGCCTATACACATAGCCAGCTTCCACACTTGATTGGCAGATTAATGCATCATTATTGCTAAGTTGATAACAGTTGTCTAATACAGTGACACTGGTAGAGAAAACCACTATATACATTCACATAAGCAGCTCTCATCATCATCATTTATGGCATAAGACTTCTTTAATTATACTAAGTTTTTGAGCAGGTCTGCATTATACTTAATTATATAAGGGAGATGTACTTTTAGTAAAAAGTAGCTCTCCAATTTCAAAAGTACATCAACGTAGTATTAATACTTAGATTTAAAGGTGTTTTGGGATAAATGAAATACATTCCCAGCAGCCATCTCCCTTTGCCTCTATCTTATTGCATATTTTGTCCTAATGTGCTTTCATATTTACATGTCACCATGTTTCCATTGGCTAGTACCTTAAAGTCAGATGTCTGTCAAGCAAACTGACCAGTGACAGAATTGCTTTGTGAGGTTTACATCTTTATGACATCAAATGCTTCACATGAAAAATGCAGTTCATTGTCAAAATCAGCTATATTAGGAGAGTGAGAATTGTGTTTTAGCATCAATTACACACTAAATATGCTGTCATTGTGTATTTTTAATGGATGTCTTTCAGTTTTAAAGATAGACAGACCGATAGATAGATAGATAGATAGAAAGATAGAAAGATAGATAGATAGATAGATAGATAGATAGACAGACAGACAGACTGATTTCAACTGGAAGCAGTGCTTACATATTGCTTAATTTTTGGTGGTTATTAAATAGTATGGGTAGGCAAGAAAAGTGCATATATCTTTTATTAGCATAAACTTACCCAAATGCGCTCTTGCATATTTAAGGCATTCAAAGTAATAATATTTCACAGCATTAATACAGTTATGTACTAGACTGGACAATGGTAAGCAGAGCCAGTACTTATATCAACCATGGCCTTATCTGTGTGAAGTTTGTATGTTCTCCCTGTGTTTGCGTAGGTTTCCTCCGGGTGCTGTGGTTTCCTCCCACACTCCAAAAAACACACTGTTAGGTTAATTGGCTGCTATCAAAATTGACCCTAGTCTCTCCCTCTCTGTCTGTGTGTGAGTGTGTGTCTATATTAGGGAATTTAGACTGTAAGCTCCAATAGGGTAGGGACTGATGTGAATGGGTTCTCTGTACAGCGCTGCGCTATTAGTGACACTATATAAATAAATGATAATGAGGATGATGATGATATGTGTTTACTATGCCTATACACATAGCCAGCTTCCACACTTGATGGCAGATTAATGCATCATTATTGCTAAGTTTGATAACAGTTGTCTAATACAGTGACACTGGTAGAGAAAACCACTATATACATTCACATAAGCAGCTCTCATCATCATCATTTATGGCATAAGACTTCTTTAATTATACTAAGTTTTTGAGCAGGTCTGCATTATACTTAATTATATAAGGGAGATGTACTTTTAGTAAAAAGTAGCTCTCCAATTTCAAAAGTACATCAACGTAGTATTAATACTTAGATTTAAAGGTGTTTTGGGATAAATGAAATACATTCCCAGCAGCCATCTCCCTTTGCCTCTATCTTATTGCATATTTTGTCCTAATGTGCTTTCATATTTACATGTCACCATGTTTCCATTGGCTAGTACCTTAAAGTCAGATGTCTGTCAAGCAAACTGACCAGTGACAGAATTGCTTTGTGAGGTTTACATCTTTATGACATCAAATGCTTCACATGAAAAATGCAGTTCATTGTCAAAAATCAGCTATATTAGGAGAGTGAGAATTGTGTTTTAGCATCAATTACACACTAAATATGCTGTCATTGTGTATTTTTAATGGATGTCTTTCAGTTTTAAAGATAGACAGACCGATAGATAGATAGATAGATAGAAAGATAGAAAGATAGATAGATAGATAGATAGATAGATAGACAGACAGACAGACTGATTTCAACTGGAAGCAGTGCTTACATATTGCTTAATTTTTGGTGGTTATTAAATAGTATGGGTAGGCAAGAAAAGTGCATATATCTTTTATTAGCATAAACTTACCCAAATGCGCTCTTGCATATTTAAGGCATTCAAAGTAATAATATTTCACAGCATTAATACAGTTATGTACTAGACTGGACAATGGTAAGCAGAGCCAGTACTTATATCAACCATGGCCTTATCTGTGTGAAGTTTGTATGTTCTCCCTGTGTTTGCGTAGGTTTCCTCCGGGTGCTGTGGTTTCCTCCCACACTCCAAAAAACACACTGTTAGGTTAATTGGCTGCTATCAAAATTGACCCTAGTCTCTCCCTCTCTGTCTGTGTGTGAGTGTGTGTCTATATTAGGGAATTTAGACTGTAAGCTCCAATAGGGTAGGGACTGATGTGAATGGGTTCTCTGTACAGCGCTGCGCTATTAGTGACACTATATAAATAAATGATAATGAGGATGATGATGATATGTGTTTACTATGCCTATACACATAGCCAGCTTCCACACTTGATTGGCAGATTAATGCATCATTATTGCTAAGTTTGATAACAGTTGTCTAATACAGTGACACTGGTAGAGAAAACCACTATATACATTCACATAAGCAGCTCTCATCATCATCATTTATGGCATAAGACTTCTTTAATTATACTAAGTTTTTGAGCAGGTCTGCATTATACTTAATTATATAAGGGAGATGTACTTTTAGTAAAAAGTAGCTCTCCAATTTCAAAAGTACATCAACGTAGTATTAATACTTAGATTTAAAGGTGTTTTGGGATAAATGAAATACATTCCCAGCAGCCATCTCCCTTTGCCTCTATCTTATTGCATATTTTGTCCTAATGTGCTTTCATATTTACATGTCACCATGTTTCCATTGGCTAGTACCTTAAAGTCAGATGTCTGTCAAGCAAACTGACCAGTGACAGAATTGCTTTGTGAGGTTTACATCTTTATGACATCAAATGCTTCACATGAAAAATGCAGTTCATTGTCAAAAATCAGCTATATTAGGAGAGTGAGAATTGTGTTTTAGCATCAATTACACACTAAATATGCTGTCATTGTGTATTTTTAATGGATGTCTTTCAGTTTTAAAGATAGACAGACCGATAGATAGATAGATAGATAGAAAGATAGAAAGATAGATAGATAGATAGATAGATAGATAGATAGACAGACAGACAGACTGATTTCAACTGGAAGCAGTGCTTACATATTGCTTAATTTTTGGTGGTTATTAAATAGTATGGGTAGGCAAGAAAAGTGCATATATCTTTCATTAGCATAAACTTACCCAAATGCGCTCTTGCATATTTAAGGCATTCAAAGTAATAATATTTCACAGCATTAATACAGTTATGTACTAGACTGGACAATGGTAAGCAGAGCCAGTACTTATATCAACCATGGCCTTATCTGTGTGAAGTTTGTATGTTCTCCCTGTGTTTGCGTAGGTTTCCTCCGGGTGCTGTGGTTTCCTCCCACACTCCAAAAAACACACTGTTAGGTTAATTGGCTGCTATCAAAATTGACCCTAGTCTCTCCCTCTCTGTCTGTGTGTGAGTGTGTGTCTATATTAGGGAATTTAGACTGTAAGCTCCAATAGGGTAGGGACTGATGTGAATGGGTTCTCTGTACAGGCGCTGCGCTATTAGTGACACTATATAAATAAATGATAATGAGGATGATGATGATATGTGTTTACTATGCCTATACACATAGCCAGCTTCCACACTTGATTGGCAGATTAATGCATCATTATTGCTAAGTTTGATAACAGTTGTCTAATACAGTGACACTGGTAGAGAAAACCACTATATACATTCACATAAGCAGCTCTCATCATCATCATTTATGGCATAAGACTTCTTTAATTATACTAAGTTTTTGAGCAGGTCTGCATTATACTTAATTATATAAGGGAGATGTACTTTTAGTAAAAAGTAGCTCTCCAATTTCAAAAGTACATCAACGTAGTATTAATACTTAGATTTAAAGGTGTTTTGGGATAAATGAAATACATTCCCAGCAGCCATCTCCCTTTGCCTCTATCTTATTGCATATTTTGTCCTAATGTGCTTTCATATTTACATGTCACCATGTTTCCATTGGCTAGTACCTTAAAGTCAGATGTCTGTCAAGCAAACTGACCAGTGACAGAATTGCTTTGTGAGGTTTACATCTTTATGACATCAAATGCTTCACATGAAAAATGCAGTTCATTGTCAAAAATCAGCTATATTAGGAGAGTGAGAATTGTGTTTTAGCATCAATTACACACTAAATATGCTGTCATTGTGTATTTTTAATGGATGTCTTTCAGTTTTAAAGATAGACAGACCGATAGATAGATAGATAGATAGAAAGATAGAAAGATAGATAGATAGATAGATAGATAGATAGACAGACAGACAGACTGATTTCAACTGGAAGCAGTGCTTACATATTGCTTAATTTTTGGTGGTTATTAAATAGTATGGGTAGGCAAGAAAAGTGCATATATCTTTTATTAGCATAAACTTACCCAAATGCGCTCTTGCATATTTAAGGCATTCAAAGTAATAATATTTCACAGCATTAATACAGTTATGTACTAGACTGGACAATGGTAAGCAGAGCCAGTACTTATATCAACCATGGCCTTATCTGTGTGAAGTTTGTATGTTCTCCCTGTGTTTGCGTAGGTTTCCTCCGGGTGCTGTGGTTTCCTCCCACACTCCAAAAAACACACTGTTAGGTTAATTGGCTGCTATCAAATTGACCCTAGTCTCTCCCTCTCTGTCTGTGTGTGAGTGTGTGTCTATATTAGGGAATTTAGACTGTAAGCTCCAATAGGGTAGGGACTGATGTGAATGGGTTCTCTGTACAGCGCTGCGCTATTAGTGACACTATATAAATAAATGATAATGAGGATGATGATGATATGTGTTTACTATGCCTATACACATAGCCAGCTTCCACACTTGATTGGCAGATTAATGCATCATTATTGCTAAGTTTGATAACAGTTGTCTAATACAGTGACACTGGTAGAGAAAACCACTATATACATTCACATAAGCAGCTCTCATCATCATCATTTATGGCATAAGACTTCTTTAATTATACTAAGTTTTTGAGCAGGTCTGCATTATACTTAATTATATAAGGGAGATGTACTTTTAGTAAAAAGTAGCTCTCCAATTTCAAAAGTACATCAACGTAGTATTAATACTTAGATTTAAAGGTGTTTTGGGATAAATGAAATACATTCCAGCAGCCATCTCCCTTTGCCTCTATCTATTGCATATTTTGTCCTAATGTGCTTTCATATTTACATGTCACCATGTTTCCATTGGCTAGTACCTTAAAGTCAGATGTCTGTCAAGCAAACTGACCAGTGACAGAATTGCTTTGTGAGGTTTACATCTTTATGACATCAAATGCTTCACATGAAAAATGCAGTTCATTGTCAAAATCAGCTATATTAGGAGAGTGAGAATTGTGTTTTAGCATCAATTACACACTAAATATGCTGTCATTGTGTATTTTAATGGATGTCTTTCAGTTTTAAAGATAGACAGACCGATAGATAGATAGATAGATAGAAAGATAGAAAGATAGATAGATAGATAGATAGATAGATAGATAGACAGACAGACAGACTGATTTCAACTGGAAGCAGTGCTTACATATTGCTTAATTTTTGGTGGTTATTATTAAATAGTATGGGTAGGCAAGAAAAGTGCATATATCTTTTATTAGCATAAACTTACCCAAATGCGCTCTTGCATATTTAAGGCATTCAAAGTAATAATATTTCACAGCATTAATACAGTTATGTACTAGACTGGACAATGGTAAGCAGAGCCAGTACTTATATCAACCATGGCCTTATCTGTGTGAAGTTTGTATGTTCTCCCTGTGTTTGCGTAGGTTTCCTCCGGGTGCTGTGGTTTCCTCCCACACTCCAAAAAACACACTGTTAGGTTAATTGGCTGCTATCAAAATTGACCCTAGTCTCTCCCTCTCTGTCTGTGTGTGAGTGTGTGTCTATATTAGGGAATTTAGACTGTAAGCTCCAATAGGGTAGGGACTGATGTGAATGGGTTCTCTGTACAGCGCTGCGCTATTAGTGACACTATATAAATAAATGATAATGAGGATGATGATGATATGTGTTTACTATGCCTATACACATAGCCAGCTTCCACACTTGATTGGCAGATTAATGCATCATTATTGCTAAGTTTGATAACAGTTGTCTAATACAGTGACACTGGTAGAGAAAACCACTATATACATTCACATAAGCAGCTCTCATCATCATCATTTATGGCATAAGACTTCTTTAATTATACTAAGTTTTTGAGCAGGTCTGCATTATACTTAATTATATAAGGGAGATGTACTTTTAGTAAAAAGTAGCTCTCCAATTTCAAAAGTACATCAACGTAGTATTAATACTTAGATTTAAAGGTGTTTTGGGATAAATGAAATACATTCCCAGCAGCCATCTCCCTTTGCCTCTATCTTATTGCATATTTTGTCCTAATGTGCTTTCATATTTACATGTCACCATGTTTCCATTGGCTAGTACCTTAAAGTCAGATGTCTGTCAAGCAAACTGACCAGTGACAGAATTGCTTTGTGAGGTTTACATCTTTATGACATCAAATGCTTCACATGAAAATGCAGTTCATTGTCAAAAATCAGCTATATTAGGAGAGTGAGAATTGTGTTTTAGCATCAATTACACACTAAATATGCTGTCATTGTGTATTTTTAATGGATGTCTTTCAGTTTTAAAGATAGACAGACCGATAGATAGATAGATAGATAGAAAGATAGAAAGATAGATAGATAGATAGATAGATAGATAGACAGACAGACAGACTGATTTCAACTGGAAGCAGTGCTTACATATTGCTTAATTTTTGGTGGTTATTAAATAGTATGGGTAGGCAAGAAAAGTGCATATATCTTTTATTAGCATAAACTTACCCAAATGCGCTCTTGCATATTTAAGGCATTCAAAGTAATAATATTTCACAGCATTAATACAGTTATGTACTAGACTGGACAATGGTAAGCAGAGCCAGTACTTATATCAACCATGGCCTTATCTGTGTGAAGTTTGTATGTTCTCCCTGTGTTTGCGTAGGTTTCCTCCGGGTGCTGTGGTTTCCTCCCACACTCCAAAAAACACACTGTTAGGTTAATTGGCTGCTATCAAAATTGACCCTAGTCTCTCCCTCTCTGTCTGTGTGTGAGTGTGTGTCTATATTAGGGAATTTAGACTGTAAGCTCCAATAGGGTAGGGACTGATGTGAATGGGTTCTCTGTACAGCGCTGCGCTATTAGTGACACTATATAAATAAATGATAATGAGGATGATGATGATATGTGTTTACTATGCCTATACACATAGCCAGCTTCCACACTTGATTGGCAGATTAATGCATCATTATTGCTAAGTTTGATAACAGTTGTCTAATACAGTGACACTGGTAGAGAAAACCACTATATACATTCACATAAGCAGCTCTCATCATCATCATTTATGGCATAAGACTTCTTTAATTATACTAAGTTTTTGAGCAGGTCTGCATTATACTTAATTATATAAGGGAGATGTACTTTTAGTAAAAAGTAGCTCTCCAATTTCAAAAGTACATCAACGTAGTATTAATACTTAGATTTAAAGGTGTTTTGGGATAAATGAAATACATTCCCAGCAGCCATCTCCCTTTGCCTCTATCTTATTGCATATTTTGTCCTAATGTGCTTTCATATTTACATGTCACCATGTTTCCATTGGCTAGTACCTTAAAGTCAGATGTCTGTCAAGCAAACTGACCAGTGACAGAATTGCTTTGTGAGGTTTACATCTTTATGACATCAAATGCTTCACATGAAAAATGCAGTTCATTGTCAAAAATCAGCTATATTAGGAGAGTGAGAATTGTGTTTTAGCATCAATTACACACTAAATATGCTGTCATTGTGTATTTTTAATGGATGTCTTTCAGTTTTAAAGATAGACAGACCGATAGATAGATAGATAGATAGATAGATAGATAGATAGATAT
>NW_027448617.1:0-25405 GCF_038048845.1 Mixophyes fleayi
TCATGATTCATTAATCAATTCATGATTCAAGATTCATGATTCAATTTATGATTCGTGATTTATGATTCATGATTCAATTCATGATTCATGATTCATGATTCAATTCATGATTCATAATTCATGATTCATGATTAAATTCTTGATTCGTGATTCGATTCATGATTCATGATTCATGATTCAATTCATGATTCATGATTCATGATTAAATTCATGATTCATGATTCATGATTAAATTCATGATTCATGATTCATGATTTGATTCATAATTCATGATTCAATTCATGATTCATGATTCATGATTCAATTCATGATTCATGATTCAATTCATGATTCATGATTCATGATTCAGTTCATGATTCATGATTCATGATTTAATTCATGATTCATGATTCATGATTCAATTCATGATTCATGATTCATGATTCAATTCATGATTATTGATTCATGATTCAATTCATGATTCAATTCATGATTCATGATTCATGATTCATGATTCAATTATGATTCATGATTCAATTCATGATTCAATTCATGATTCATGATTCATGATTCATGATTCAATTTATGATTCATGATTCAATTCATGATTCATGATTCGATTCAAGATTCATGATTCAATTCATGATTCATGATTCAATTCATGATTCATGATTCATGATTCGATTCATGACTCATGATTCGATTTATGATTTATAATTCATGATTTAATTCATGATTTATGATTCATGATTCAATTGATGATTCATGATTCATGATTCAATTTATGATTCATGATTTATGATTCAATTCATGATTCATGATTTATGATTCATGATTCAATTCATGATTCAATTCATGATTTAATTCATGATTCATGATTCAATTCATGATTCAATTCATGATTCACATTTCGATTAATGATTTATGATTCAATTCATGATTAAATACATGATTCATGATTTGTTCATGAATTATGATTCAATGCATGATTCATAATTCATAATTTATGATTTAATTCATGATTCAAGATTTGATTCATGATTCATTTCATGATTCATGATTCATGATTTATGATTCGATTCATGATTCCTGATTCAATTCATTATTCATGATTCATGATTCAATTTATGATTTGTGATTCATGATTCATGATTCAATTCATGATTCAATTCATGATTCATAATTCATGATTCATTTCATGATTCATGATTCATAATTCATGATTTATGATTCAATTCATGATTCATGATTCATTTCATGATTCATGATTCATAATTCATGATTCATGATTCATGATTCAATTGATGATTCATGATTTATGATCCAATTCATGATTCAATTCATGATTCATGATTCATGATTCAATTCATGATTCATGATTCATGATTCAATTCATGATTTATGATTCATGATTCATGATTCAATTCATGATTCATGATTCGATTAATGATTTATGATTCAATTCATGATTCAATTCATGATTCATGATTCGATTCATGATTCATGAGTCATGATTCAATTCATGATTTATGTTTCATGATTCAATTCATGATTCGAGATTCATGATTCAATTTAGGATTCGTGATTCATGATTCATGATTCAATTCATGATTCATGATTCAATTCATGATTCATAATTAATGATTCATGATTCAATTCATGATTCATAATTCATGATTCAATTCATGATTCATAATTCATGATTTATTATTCAATTCATGATTCATGATCCAATTCATGATTCATGATTCAATTCATGATTCAATTCATGATTCAATTCATGATTCATGATTCAATTCATGATTCAATTCATGATTCATGATTAGATTCATGATTCAATTCATGATTCATGATTCAATTCATGATTCATGATTCGATTCATGATTCTTGATTCATGATTCATGATTAAATTCATGATTCATGATTCATGATTCAATTCATGATTCATAAATAATGATTCATGATTCAATTCATGATTCAATACATGATTCATGATTCATGATTCATGATTCGATTTATGATTTATGATTCATGATTCATGATTCAATTCATGATTCATAATTCATGATTCGATTCATGATTCATGATTCGATTCATGATTCATGATTCATGATTCATGATTCAATTGATGATTCATGATTCATGATTAGATTCATGATTCAATTCATAACTCATGATTCAATTCATAATGCATGATTCGATTCATGATTCTTGTTTCATGATTTATGATTCAATTCATGATTCATGATTCAATTCATGATTCAATTCATGATTCATGATTCATTATTCAATTCATGATTCATAAATCATGATTCATGATTCAATTCATGATTCATGATTCAATTTATGATTCATGATTAATGATTCAATTCATGATTCATGATTCATGATTGAAATCTCGATTCAATTCATGATTCATGATTCAATTCATGATTCATGATTCGATCCATGATTTATGATTCAATTCATGATTCATGATTCAATTCAAGATTCATGATTCAATTCATGATTCATGATTCATGATTCAATTCATGATTCATGATTCATGTTTCAATTCATGATTAATGATTCATGATTCAATTCATGATTCAATTCATGATTCATGATTCATGATTCAATTCATGATTCATGATTCATGATTCATGATTCAATTCATGATTCATAATTCATGAATCATGATTCAATTCATGATTCATGATTTATGATTGAATTCATGATTCAATTCATGATTCATGATTCATGATTCAATTCATGATTCATGATTCAATTCATGATTCATGATTCATGATTCAAATCATGATTCATGATTCAATTCATGATTCAATTCATGATTGAATTTATGATTCATTATTCAATTTATGATTCAATTCATGATTCATGATTCAATTAATGATTTATGATTCAATTCATGATTAAATACATGTTTCATGATTCGATTCATGATTCATGATTCATAATTCATGATTTAATTCATGATTCATGATTCGATTCATGATTCATTTCATGATTCATGATTCATGATTCATGATTCGATTCATGATTCATGATTCATGATTCAATTGATGATTCATGATTCATGATTCAATTTATGATTCATGATTCAATTCATGATTCATGATTCATGATTCATGATTCAATTTATGATTCATGATTCAATTTATGATTCATGATTCAATTCATTATTCATATTTCATTATTCATGATTCATGATTCAATTAATGATTCATGATTTATGATTGAATTCATGATTCAATTTATGATTCATGATTCATGATTCATGATTCAATTAATGATTTTTGAATCATGAATCATGAATTGAATCATAAATCATTAATTGAATCATGAATCATGAATCATGAATCATAAATTGAATCATGAATTCAATCATAAATCATGAATCATTAATTGAATCATGAATCATGAATAATGAAATATGAATAATGAATTGAATCATGAATCATGAATTGAATCATGAATCATAAATTGAATCATGAATCATGAATTGAATCATGAATCATGAATCATAAATTGAATCATGAATCATGAATCATGAATTGAATCATGAATTGAATCATGAATCATCAATTGAATCATGAATCATGACTCGATTCATGATTCAATTCATGATTTGATTCATGATTCAGAAATCATGATTCGATTCATGATTAATGATTCGATTCATGATTCATGATTCAATTCATGATTCATGATTCAATTCATGATTCATGATTCATGATTCAATTCATGGTTCATGATTCAATTCATGATTCATGATTCAATTCATGATTCATGATTCATGATTCATGATTCAAATCATGATTCATGATTCATGATTCAATTCATGATTCAATTCATGATTCAATTCATGATTCATGATTCAATTCATGATTCAATTCATGATTCATGATTCGATTAATGATTTATGATTCAATTCATGATTAAATACATGTTTCATGATTCGATTCATGATTCATGATTCATGATTCATGATTTAATTCATGAATTATTATTCGATTCATGATTCAATTTATGATTCATGATTCAATTGATGATTCATGATTCATGATTCAATTCATGATTCAACTCATGATTCATGATTCAATTCATTATTCATATTTCATTATTCATGATTCATGATTCAATTCATGATTCATGATTTATGATTTAATTCATGATTCAATTCATGATTCATGATTCATGATTCATGATTCAATTAATGATTCATGATTCAATTCATGATTCATGATTCATTATTCAATTCATGATTCAATTCATTATTCGATTCATGATTCAATTCATGATTTTATTCATGATTCATAAATCATGATTCGATTCATGATTCATGATTCAATTCATGATTAATGATTCGATTCATGATTCATGATTCAATTCATGATTCATGATTCAATTCATGATTAATTATTCGATTCATGATTCATGATTCAATTCATGATTCATGATTCATGATTGATGATTCATGATTCAATTCATGATTCATGATTCAATTCATGATTCATGATTCATGATTCAATTCATGATTCATGATTCATGATTCATGATTCAATTCATGATTCATGATTCAATTCATGATTCATAATTCATGATTCATGATTCATGATTGAATTCATGATTCAATTCATGATTCATGATTCAATTAATGATTCATGATTCAATTCATGATTCATGATTCATGATTCAAATCATGATTCATGATTCATGATTCAATTCATGATTCAATTCATGATTCAATTCATGATTCATGATTCAATTCATGATTCAATTCATGATTCATGATTCGATTAATGATTTATGATTCAATTCATGATTAAATACATGCTTCATGATTCGATTCATGATTCATGATTCATAATTCATGATTTAATTCATGATTCATGATTCGATTCATGATTCATTTCATGATTCATGATTCATGATTCATGATTCGATTCATGATTTATGATTCATGATTCAATTGATGATTCATGATTCATGATTCAATTCATGATTCATGATTCAATTTATGATTCATGATTCATGATACAATTCATGATTCATGATTCATGATTCATGATTCAATTCATGATTCATGATTCATGACTCAATTCATGATTCATGATTCAATTCATGATTCATGATTCAATTCATTATTCATATTTTATTATTCATGATTCATGATTCAATTCATGATTCATGATTTATGATTGAAATTCATGATTCAATTCATGATTCATGATTCATGATTCAATTAATGATTTATGATTCGATTCATGATTCAATTCATGATTCATGATTCATTATTCAATTCATGATTCAATTCATTATTCGATTCATGATTCAATTCATCATTTGATTCATGATTCATAAATCATGATTCGATTCATGATTCATGATTCAATTCATGATTAATGATTCGATTCATGATTCATGATTCAATTCATGATTCATGATTCATGATTCAATTCATGATTCATGATTCATGATTCATGATTCATGATTCAATTCATGATTCATGATTCAATTCATGATTCATAATTCATGATTCAAGATTCATGATTCAATTCATGATTCATGATTCAATTCATGATTCAATTCATGATTCATGATTCAATTCATGATTCATAATTCATGATTCATGATTCAATTCATGATTCATGATTTATGATTGAATTCATGATTCAATTCATGATTCATGATTCATGATTCATGATTCAATTAATGATTCATGATTCAATTCATGATTCATGATTCAATTCATGATTCATGATTCATGATTCAATTCATGATTCATGATTCATGATTCATGATTCAAATCATGATTCATGATTCAATTCATGATTCAATTCATGATTCAATTCATGATTCAATTCATGATTCATGATTCAATTCATGATTCAATTCATGATTCATGATTCTATTAATAATTTATGATTCAATTCATGATTAAATACATGATTCATGATTCGATTCACTATTCAATTCATGATTCATGATTCATAATTCATTATTTAAATCATGATTCATGATTCGATTCATGATTCATTTCATGATTCATGATTCATAATTCATGATTTGATTCATGATTCATGATTCATCATTCAATTCATGATTCATTTCATGATTCATGATTCAATTCCTGATTCAATTCATGATTCATGATTCGATTAATAATTTATGATTCAATTCATGATTAAATACATGATTCATGATACGATTCATGATTCATGATTCAATTCATGATTCATGATTCATAATTCATGATTTAATTCATGATTCATGAATTGATTCATGATTCATTTCATGATTCATGATTCAATTCATGATTCATGATTCATGATTTAATTTATGATTTGTGATTCATGATTCAATTCATGATTCATGATTCATGATTCATGATTCAATTCATGATTCATGATTCATGGTTCAATTCATGATTCAATTCATGATTCATGATTCGATTAATGATTTATGATTTAAATCATGATTCAATTCATGATTCATGATTCGATCCATGATTCATGATTCATGATTCAATTCATGATTCATGATTCATGATTCAATTCATGATTCATGATTCATGATTCGATTCATGATTCATGATTCAATTAATGATTCATGATTCATGATTCAATTCATGATTCATGATTCAATTCATGATTCAATTCATGATTCATGATTCATGATTCATGATTCATGATTAATGATTCGATTCATGATTCATGATTCAATTCATGATTAATGATTCGATTCATGATTAATGATTCAATTCATGATTCATGATTCAATTCATGATTCATGATTCATGATTCATGATACAATTCATGAATCATGATTCAATTCATGATTCATGATTCATCATTCATGATTCATGATTCAAATCATAATTAATGATTCAATTCATGATTGAATTCATGATTCAATTCATTATTCATGATTCAATTCATGATTCAATTCATGATTCATGATTCGATTAATGATTTATGATTAAATTCATGATTAAATACATGTTTCATGATTCATGATTCATAATTCATGATTTAATTCATGATTCATGATTCAATTCATGATTCATGATTCATGATTCATGATTCAATTCATGATTCATGATTCAATTCATGATTCATGATTCAATTCATTATTCATATTTCATTATTCATGATTCATGATACAATTCATGATTCATGATTTATGATTGAATTCATGATTTAATTCATGATTCATGATTCATGATTCAATTAATGATTCATGATACAATTCATGAATTATGATTCATTTCATGATTCATGATTCATTATTCAATTCATGATTCAATTCATTATTCGATTCATGATTCAATTCATGATTTGATTCATGATTCATAAATCATGATTCGATTCATGATTCATGATTCAATTCATGATTAATGCTTCGATTCATGATTCATGATTCAATTCATGATTCATGATTCATGATTCATGATTCAATTCATGATTCATGATGCATGATTCATGATTTAATTCATGATTCATTATTCAATTCATGATTCATGATTCAATTCATGATTCATGATTCATGATTCATGATTCAATTCATGATTCATAATTCATGAATCATGATTCAATTCATGATTCATGATTTATGATTGAATTCATGATTCAATTCATGATTCATGATTCATAATTCAATTCATGATTCATGATTCAATTCATGATTCATGATTCATGATTCAAATCATGATTCATGATTCAATTCATGATTCAATTCATGATTCAATTCATGATTCAATTCATGATTCATGATTCAATTCATGATTCATGATTCGATTAATGATTTATGATTCAATTCATGATTAAATACATGTTTCATGATTCGATTCATGATTCATGATTCATAATTCATGATTTAATTCATGATTCATGATTCGATTCATGATTCATTTCATGATTCATGATTCATGATTCATGATTCGATTCATGATTCATGATTCATGATTCAATTGATGATTCATGATTCATGATTCAATTCATGATTCAATTCATGATTCATGATTCATGATTCAATTTATGATTCATGATTCATGATTCAATTCATGATTCATGATTCAATTCATGATTCATGATTCATGATTCATGATTCAATTTATGATTCATGATTCAATTTATGATTCATGATTCAATTCATTATTCATATTTCATTATTCATGATTCATGATTCAATTAATGATTCATGATTCATGATTCAATTAATGATTTTTGAATCATGAATCATGAATTGAATCATAAATCATTAATTGAATCATGAATCATGAATCATGAATCATAAATTGAATCATGAATTCAATCATAAATCATGAATCATTAATTGAATCATGAATCATGAATAATGAAATATGAATAATGAATTGAATCATGAATCATGAATTGAATCATGAATCATAAATTGAATCATGAATCATGAATCATGAATCATGAATTGAATCATGAATCATGAATTGAATCATGAATCATGAATCATAAATTGAATCATGAATCATGAATCATGAATTGAATCATGAATTGAATCATGAATCATCAATTGAATCATGAATCATGATTCGATTCATGATTCAATTCATGATTTGATTCATGATTCAGAAATCATGATTCGATTCATGATTAATGATTCGATTCATGATTCATGATTCAATTCATGATTCATGATTCATGATTCAATTCATGATTCATGATTCAATTCATGATTCATGATTCAATTCATGATTCATGATTCAAATCATGATTCATGATTCATGATTCAATTCATGATTCAATTAATGATTCAATTCATGATTCATGATTCAATTCATGATTCATGATTCGATTAATGATTTATGATTCAATTCATGATTAAATACATGTTTCATGATTCGATTCATGATTCATGATTCATAATTCATGATTTAATTCATGAATCATTATTCGATTCATGATTCAATTCATGATTCATGATTCATGATTCATGATTCAATTGATGATTCATGATTCATGATTCAATTCATGATTCAACTCATGATTCATGATTCAATTCATTATTCATATTTCATTATTCATGATTCATGATTCAATTCATGATTCATGATTTATGATTTAATTCATGATTCAATTCATGATTCTTGATTCATGATTCATGATTCAATTAATGATTCATGATTCAATTCATGATTCATGATTCATTATTCAATTCATGATTCAATTCATTATTCGATTCATGATTCAATTCATGATTTTATTCATGATTCATAAATCATGATTCGATTCATGATTCATGATTCAATTCATGATTAATGATTCGTTTCATGATTCATGATTCAATTCATGATTCATGATTCAATTCATGATTAATGATTCGATTCATGATTCATGATTCAATTCATGATTCATGATTCATGATTGATGATTCATGATCCAATTCATGATTCATGATTCAATTCATGATTCATGATTCATGATTCAATTCATGATTCATGATTCATGATTCATGATTCAATTCATGATTCATAATTCATGATTCATGATTCATGATTGAATTCATGATTCAATTCATGATTCATGATTCATGATTCAATTCATGATTCAATTCATGATTCAATTCATGATTCATGATTCAATTCATGATTCAATTCATGATTCATGATTCAATTCATGATTTATGATTCAATTCATGATTAAATACATGCTTCATGATTCGATTCATGATTCATGATTCATAATTCATGATTTAATTCATGATTCATGATTCGATTCATGATTCATTTCATGATTCATGATTCATGATTCATGATTCGATTCATGATTTATGATTCATGATTCAATTGATGATTCATGATTCAATTCATGATTCATGATTCAATTTATGATTCATGATTCATGATTCAATTCATGATTCATGATTCATGATTCATGACTCAATTCATGATTCATGATTCAATTCATGATTCATGATTCATGATTCATGACTCAATTCATGATTCATGATTCAATTCATGATTCATGATTCAATTCATTATTCATATTTTATTATTCATGATTCATGATTCAATTCATGATTCATGATTTATGATTGAAATTCATGATTCAATTCATGATTTATGATTCGATTTATGATTCAATTCATGATTCATGATTCATTATTCAATTCATGATTCAATTCATTATTCGATTCATGATTCAATTCATCATTTGATTCATGATTCATAAATCATGATTTGATTCATGATTCATGATTCAATTCATGATTAATGATTCGATTCATGATTCATGATTCAATTCATGATTCATGATTCATGATTCATGATTCATGATTCATGATTCAATTCATGATTCATGATTCAAGTCATGATTCATAATTCATGATTCATGATTCATGATTCAATTCATGATTCATGATTCAATTCATGATTCAATTCATGATTCATGATTCAATTCATGATTCATAATTCATGATTCATGATTCATGATTCAATTCATGATTCATGATTTATGATTGAATTCATGATTCAATTCATGATTCATGATTCATGATTCATGATTCATGATTCAATTAATGATTCATGATTCAATTCATGATTCATGATTCAATTCATGATTCATGATTCATGATTCAATTCATGATTCATGATTCAATTCATGATTCATGATTCATGATTCAATTCATGATTCATGATTCATGATTCAAATCATGATTCATGATTCATGATTCAATTCATGATTCAATTCATGATTCAATTCATGATTCATGATTCAATTCATGATTCAATTCATGATTCATGATTCTATTAATAATTTATGATTCAATTCATGATTAAATACATGATTCATGATTCGATTCACTATTCAATTCATGATTCATGATTCATAATTCATTATTTAATTCATGATTCATGATTCGATTCATGATTCATTTCATGATTCATGATTCATAATTCATGATTTGATTCATGATTCATGATTCATCATTCAATTCATGATTCATTTCATGATTCATGATTCATAATTCATGATTCGATTCATGATTCATGATTCATGATTTAATTCATGATTCATGATTCATGATTCAATTTATGATTCGTGATTCAGGATTCATGATTCAATTCATGATTCATAATTCATTATGTATGATTCAATTCATGATTCATTATTCATTTCATGATTCATGATTCATGATTCATGATTCATGATTCGATTCATGATTCATGATTCATAATTCTATTCATGATTCATGATTCATGATTCAATTCATGATTCAATTCATGATTCAATTCATGATTCATGATTCGATTCATGATTCATGATTCATGATTCATGATTCAAATCATGATTCATGATTCATGATTCAATTCATGATTCAATTCATGATTCAATTCATGATTCATGATTCAATTCATGATTCAATTCATGATTCATGATTCGATTAATGATTTATGATTCAATTCATGATTAAATACATGCTTCATGATTCGATTCATGATACATGATTCATAATACATGATTTAATTCATGATTCATGATTCGATTCATGATTCATTTCATGATTCATGATTCATGATTCATGATTCGATTCATGATTCATGATTCATGATTCAATTGATGATTCATGATTCATGATTCAATTCATGATTCATGATTCAATTTATGATTCATGATTCATGATTCAATTCATGATTCATGATTCATGACTCAATTCATGATTCATGATTCAATTCATGATTCATGATTCAATTCATTATTCATATTTCATTATTCATGATTCATGATTCAATTCATGATTCATGATTTATGATTAAATTCATGATTTAATTCATGATTCATGATTCATGATTCAATTAATGATTTATGATTCAATTCATGATTCATGATTCAATTCATGATTCATGATTCATTATTCAATTCATGATTCAATTCATTATTCGATTCATGATTCAATTCATGATTTGATTCATGATTCATAAATCATGATTCGATTCATGATTCATGATTCAATTCATGATTAATGATTCGATTCATGATTCATGATTCAATTCATGATTCATGATTCATGATTCATGATTCAATTCATGATTCATGATTCATGATTCATGATTCATGATTCAATTCATGATTCAGGATTCAATTCATGATTCATGATTCATGATTCAATTTATGATTCATGATTCATGATTCATGATTTAATTCATGATTCAATTCATGATTCATGATTCAATTCATGATTCATAATTCATGATTCATGATTCATGATTCAATTCATGATTCATGATTTATGATTGAATTCATGATTCAATTTATGATTCATGATTCATGATTCAATTAATGATTCATGATTCAATTCATGATTCATGATTCAATTCATGATTCATGATTCATGATTCAATTCATAATTCATGATTCATGATTCATGATTCAAATCATGATTCATGATTCACGATTCAATTCATGATTCAATTCATGATTCAATTCATGATTCATGATTCAATTCATGATTCAATTCATGATTCATGATTCTATTAATAATTTATGATTCAATTAATGATTAAATACATGATTTATGATTCGATTCATTATTCAATTCATGATTCATGATTCATAATTCATGATTTAATTCATGATTCATGATTCGATTCATGATTCATTTCATGATTCATGATTCATAATTCATGATTTGATTCATGATTCATGATTCATGATTCAATTCATGATTCATTTCATAATTCATGATTCATAATTCATGATTCAATTCATGATTCATGATTCATGATTCAATTCATGATTCATGATTCATCATTCAATTTATGATTCGTGATTCATGATTCATGATTCAATTCATGATTCATAATTCATTATGTATGATTCAATCCATGATGTATTATTCATTTTATGATTCATGATTCATGATTCGATTCATGATTCATGATTCATGATTCATGATTCATAATTCTATTCATGATTCATGATTCATGATTCATGATTCAATATATGATTCATGATTTATGATTTAATTCATGATTCAATTCAAGATTCATGATTCAATTCATGATTCGATTCATGATTCATGATTCGATTCAAGATTCATGATTCATGATTTAATTCATGATTCATGATTCATGATTCAATTCATGATTCATGATTCATGATTCAATTTATGATTCGTGATTCATGATTCAATTCATGATTCATGATTCATGATTCAATTCATGATTCGATTTATGATTCATGATTGATGATTCAATTCATGATTGATGATTCAATTCATGATTCGATTCCTGATTAAAATCTTGATTCATGATTTAATTCATGACTCATGATTCATGATTCATGATTCAATTCATGATTCAATTCATGATTTATGATTCAATTCATGATTCAATTCATGATTCATGATTTATGATTCATTTCATGATTCAATTCATTATTCATGATTCATGATTCAATTCATGATTCAATTCATGATTTATGATTCAATTCATGATTCAATTCATGATTCATGATTCGATTAATGATTTATGATTCATTTCATGATTCAATTCATGATTCATGATTCAATTCATGATTCATGATTCAATTCATGATTCATGATTCATGATTCAATTCATGATTCATGATTCAATTCATGATTCATGATTCATGATTCAATTCATAATTCATGATTCATGATTCAAATCATGATTCAATTCATGATTCATGATTCGCTTCATTATTCAATTCATGATTCAATTCATGATTCATGATTCAATTCATGATTCAATTCATGATTCAATTCATGATTCATGATTCAATTCATGATTCGATTCATGATTCATGATTCAATTCATGATTCATGATTCATGATTTAATTCATGATTCATGATTTGATTCATGATTCATTTCCTGATTCATGATTCATGATTTGATTCATGATTCATGATTCATGATTCAATTCATGATTCATGATTCAATTTATGATTCGTGATTCATGATTCAATTCATGATTCGATTTATGATTCATGATTCATGATTCAATTCACGATTCAATTAATAATTCATGATTCAATTCATGATTGATGATTCAATTCATGATTCGATTCCTGATTAAAATCTTGATTCATGATTTAATTCATGATTCATGATTCATGATTCATGATTCAATTCATGATTCAATTCATGATTTATGATTCAATTCATGATTCAATTCATGATTCATGATTCGATTAATGATTTATGATTCATTTCATGATTCAATTCATGATTCATGATTCAATTCATGATTCATGATTCAATTCATGATTCATGATTCATGATTCATGATTCAATTCATGATTCATGATTTAATTCATGATTCATGATTCATGATTCAATTCATAATTCATGATTCATGATTCAAATCATGATTCAATTCATGATTCATGATTCAAATCATGATTCAATTCATGATTCAATTCATGATTCATGATTCAATTCATGATTCAATTCATGATTCAATTCATGATTCAATTCATGATTCATGATTCAATTCATGATTCATGATTCGATTCATGATTCATGATTCAATTCATGATTCATGATTCATAATTCATGATTTAATTCTTGATTCATGATTTGATTCATGATTCATTTCATGATTCATGATTCAAGATTTGATTCATGATTCATGATTCATGATTCAATTCATTATTCATGATTCATGATTCAATTTATGATTCGTGATTCATGATTCAATTCATGATTCAATTCATGATTCATAATTCATGATTTATGATTCAATTCATAATTCATGATTCATGATTCAAATCATGATTCAATTCATGATTCATGATTCAATTCATGATTCAATTCATGATTCAATTCATGATTCATGATTCAATTCATGATTCAATTCATGATTCATGATTCGATTAATGATTTATGATTCAATTCATGATTAAATACATGATTCAATTCATGATTAAATACATGATTCATGATTCGATTCATGATTCATGATTCAATTCATGATTCATGATTCATAATTCATGATTTAATTCATGATTCATGATTTGATTCATGATTCATTTCATGATTCATGATTCATGATTTGATTCATGATTCATGATTCATGATTCAATTCATGATTCATGATTCATGATTAAATTTATGATTCGTGATTCATGATTCATGATTTGATTCATGATTCATTTCATGATTCATGATTCATGATTTGATTCATGATTCATGATTCATGATTCAATTCATGATTCATAATTCATGATTGATGATTCGATTGATGATTCATAATTCATGATTTATGATTGAATTCATGATTCATGATTCGATTCATGATTCATGATTCGATTCATGATTCATGATTCATAATTCATGATTCAATTCATGATTCATGATTCATGATTCATGATTCAATTCATGATTCATGATTCATGATTCAATTCATGATTCATGATTCATAATTCAATTCATGATTCATGATTCATGATTCATGATTCAATTCATGATTAATGATTCATGATTCAATTCATGATTCATGATTCATGATTGCGATTCATGAATCATGATTCATGATTTAATTCATGATTCATGATTCATGATTCAATTCATGATTCATGATTCATAATTCAATTCATGATTCATGATTCATGATTCATGATTCAATTCATGATTCATGATTCATGATTCATGATTCAATTCATGATTCATGATTCAATTCATGATTCATGGTTCATGATTCAATTCATGATTCATGATTCATGATTCATGATTCAATTCATGATTAATGATTCATGATTCATGATTCAATTCATGATTAATGATTCATGATTCATGATTCATGATTCAATTCATGATTCATAATTCATCATTCATGATTCATGATTCAATTCATAATTCATGATTCGATTAATGATTTATGATTCAATTCATGATTAAATACATGATTCATGATTCGATTCATGATTCATGATTCAATTCATGATTCATGATTCATAATTCATGATTTAATTCATGATTCATGATTTGATTCATGATTCATTTCATGATTCATGATTCATGATTTGATTCATGATTCATGATTCATGATTCAATTCATTATTCATGATTCATGATTCAATTTATGATTCGTGATTCATGATTCATGATTCAATTCATGATTCAATTCATGATTCATAATTCATGATTCATGATTCAAATCATAATTCATGATTCATGATTCAAATCATGATTCAATTCATGATTCATGATTCAATTCATGATTCAATTCATGATTCAATTCATGATTCATGATTCAATTCATGATTCAATTCATGATTCATGATTCGATTAATGATTTATGATTCAATTCATGATTAAATACATGATTCATGATTCGATTCATGATTCATGATTCATGATTCATAATTCATGATTTAATTCATGATTCATGATTTGATTCATGATTCATTTCATGATTCATGATTCATGATTTGATTCATGATTCATGATTTATGATTCAATTCATGATTCATGATTCATGATTCAATTTATGATTCGTGATTCATGATTCATGATTTGATTCATGATTCATTTCATGATTCATGATTCATGATTTGATTCATGATTCATGATTCAATTCATGATTCATAATTCATGATTGATGATTCGATTGATGATTCATAATTCATGATTTATGATTTAATTCATGATTCATGATTCATGATTCGATTCATGATTCATGATTCAATTCATGATTCATGATTCAATTCATGATTCATGATTTATGATTCAATTCATGATTCATGATTCATGATTCAATTCATGATTCATGATTCATGATTCAATTCATGATTCATGATTCATAATTCAATTCATGATTCATGATTCATGATTCATGATTCAATTCATGATTAATGATTCATGATTCAATTCATGATTCATGATTCATGATTGCGATTCATGAATCATGATTCATGATTTAATTCATGATTCATGATTCAATTCATGATTAATGATTCATGATTCAATTCATGATTCATGATTCATGATTGCGATTCATGAATCATGATTCATGATTTAATTCATGATTCATGATTCATGATTCAATTCATGATTCATGATTCATAATTCAATTCATGATTCATGATTCATGATTCATGATTTAATTCATGATTCATGATTCAATTCATGATTCATGATTCAATTCATGATTCATGGTTCATGATTCAATTCATGATTCATGATTCATGATTCAATTCATGATTCATGATTCATGATTCATGATTCATGATTCAATTCATGATTAATGATTCATGATTCATGATTCATGATTCAATTCATGATTCATAATTCATCATTCATGATTCATGATTCAATTCATGATTCATGATTTATGATTGAATTCATGATTCAATTCATGATTCATGATTCATGATTCATGATTCAATTAATGATTCATGATTCAATTCATGATTCATGATTCAATTCATGATTCATGATTCATGATTCAATTCATGATTCATGATTCAATTCATGATTCATGGTTCATGATTTAATTCATGATTCATGATTCATGATGCATGATTCAATTCATGATTCATGATTCATGATTCATGATTCATGATTCATGATTCATGATTCAATTCATGATTAATGATTCATGATTCATGATTCATGATTCAATTCATGATTCATAATTCATCATTCATGATTCATGATTCAATTCATGATTCATGATTTATGATTGAATTCATGATTGAATTCATGATTCATGATTCATGATTCAATTCATGATTCATGATTCAATTCATGATACGATTCATGATTCATGATTCAATTCATGATTCATGATTCATAATTCATGATTTAATTCATGATTCATGAATTGATTCATGATTCATTTCATGATTCATGATTCAATTCATGATTCATGATTCATGATTCAATTCATGATTCATGATTCATGATTCAATTTATGATTCGTGATTCATGATTCATGATTCAAATCATGATTCATAATTCATTATTTATGATTCAATTCATGATTCATTATTCATTTCATGATTCATGATTCAATTCATGATTCATGATTCATGATTCGATTCATGATTCATGATTCATGATTCATGATTCATGATTCTATTCATGATTCATGAATTATGATTCATGATTCAATTGATGATTCATGATTTATGATTCAATTCATGATTCAATTCATGATTCATGATTCAATTCATGATTCAATTGATGATTCATGTATCGATTCATGATTCATGATTCATGATTCAATTCATGATTCATGATTCATGATTCAATTCATGATTCATGATTCATGATTCAATTTATGATTCGTGATTCATGATTCATGATTCATGATTCAATTCATGATTCGATTTATGATTCATGATTCATTTTTCAATTCATGATTCATGATTCACAATTCAATTAATGATTCATGATTCAATTCATGTTTCATGATTCAATTCATGATTCGATTCCTGATTAAAATCTTGATTCATGATTTAATTCATGATTCATGATTCATGATTCAATTCATGATTCAATTCATGATTTATGATTCAATTCATGATTCATGATTCGATTAATTATTTATGATTCATTTCATGATTCAATTCATGATGCATGATTCGATTCATGATTCATGATTCATGATTCAATTCATGATTCATGATTCAATTCATGATTCATGATTCATGATTCAATTCATGATTCATGATTCATGATTCAAATCATGATTCATGATTCATGATTCAATTCATGATTCAATTCATGATTCAATTCATGATTCATGATTCAATTCATGATTCAATTCATGATTCATGATTCAATTAATGATTTATGATTCAATTCATGATTAAATACATGATTCATGATTCGATTCATGATTCATGTTTCAATTCATGATTCAATACATGATTCATGATTCAATTCATGATTCAATTCATGATTCATGATTCAATTAATGATTTATGATTCAATTCATGATTAAATACATGATTCATGATTCGATTCATGATTCATGTTTCAATTCATGATTCATGATTCATAATTCATGATTTAATTCATGATTCATGATTCAATTCATGATTCATGATTCAATTCATGATTAATGATTCATGATTCAATTCATCATTCATGATTCATGATTCATGATTCAATTCATGATTCATGATTCAATTCATGATTAATGATTCGATTCATGATTCAATTCATGATTCATGATTCATGATTCATGATTCAATTCATGATTCATGATTCATGATTCATGATTCATGATTCAATTCATGATTCAATTCATGATTCATGATTCATGATTCAATTCATGATTCATGATTCATGATTCATGATTAAATTCATGATTCATGATTCATGATTCAATTCATGATTCATGATTTATGATTGAATTCATGATTCAATTCATGATTCATGATTCATGATTCAATTAATGATTCATGATTCAATTCATGATTCATTATTCATGATTCATGATTCATGATTCAAATCATGATTCATGATTCATAATTCATGATTCGATTCATGATTCATGATTCAATTCATGATTCATGATTCATGATTCAATTTTTGATTCGTGATTCATGATTCATGATTTAATTCATGATTCATAATTCATTATTTATGATTCAATTCATGATTCATTATTCATTTCATGATTCATGATTCATGATTCATGATTCATGATTCGTGATTCATGATTCAATTCATGATTCATGATTCATGATTCAAATCATGATTCGATTAATGATTCATGATTCAATTCATGATTCATGATTCACAATTCAATTAATGATTCATGATTCAATTCATGATTCATGATTCAATTCATGATTCATGATTCATGATTAATGATTCATGATTCAATTCATGATTCGATTAATGATTTATGATTCATTTCATGATTCAATTCATAATTCATGATTCGATTCATGATTCATGATTCATGATTCAATTCATGATTCATGATTCATGATTCATGATTCAATTCATGATTCATGATTCAATTCATGATTCATGATTCGATTCATGATTCATGATTCATGATTCATGATTCATGATTCAAATCATGATTCATGATTCATGATTCAATTCATGATTCAATTCATCATTCATGATTCATGATTCATGATTCATGATTCAATTCATGATTCATGATTCAATTCATGATTAATGATTCGATGCATGATTCATGATTCAATTCATGATTCATGATTCATAATTCATGATTTCAATTCATGATTCATGATTCATGATTCAATTCATGATTCATGATTTATGATTGAATTCATGATTGAATTCATGATTCATGATTCATGATTCAATTTATGATTCATGATTCAATTCATGATTCATGATTCAATTCATGATTCATGATTCATGATTCATGATTCAAATCATGATTCATGATTCAATTCATGATTCAAATCATGATTCATGATTCAATTCATGATTCAATTCATGATTCATGATTCGATTAATAATTTATGATTCAATTCATGATTAAATACATGATTCATGATTCGATTCATCATTCATGATTCAATTCATGATTCATGATTCATAATTCATGATTTAATTTATGATTCATGATTCGATTCATGATTCATTTCATGATTCATGATTCATAATTCATGATTCGATTCATGATTCATGATTCATGATTCAATTCATGATTCATGATTCATGATTCAATACATGATTCATGATTCAATTCATGATTCAATTCATGATTCATGATTCAATTAATGATTTATGATTCAATTCATGATTAAATACGTGATTCATGATTCGATTCATGATTCATGTTTCAATTCATGATTCATGATTCATAATTCATGATTTAATTCATGATTCATGATTCAATTCATGATTCATGATTCATGATTTATGATTGTGTTTCATGAATCATGATTCATGATTTAATTCTTGATTTATGATTCATTATTCAATTCATGATTCATGATTCAATTCATGATTCATGATTCAATTCATGATTAATGATTCATGATTCAATTCATGATTCATGATTCAATTCATGATTAATGATTCATGATTCAATTCATCATTCATGATTCATGATTCATGATTCATGATTCAATTCATGATTCATGATTCAATTCATGATTAATGATTCGATTCATGATTCAATTCATGATTCATGATTCATGATTCATGATTCAATTCATGATTCATGATTCATGATTCATGATTCAATTCATGATTCAATTCATGATTCATGATTCAATTCATGATTCATGATTCATGATTCATGATTAAATTCATGATTCATGATTCATGATTCAATTCATGATTCATGATTTATGATTGAATTCATGATTCAATTCATGATTCATGATTCATGATTCAATTAATGATTCATGATTCAATTCATGATTCATGATTCATGATTCATGATTCATGATTCAAATCATGATTCATGATTCATAATTCATGATTCGATTCATGATTCATGATTCAATTCATGATTCATGATTCATGATTCAATTTTTGATTCGTGATTCATGATTCATGATTTAATTCATGATTCATAATTCATTATTTATGATTCAATTCATGATTCATTATTCATTTCATGATTCATGATTCATGATTCATGATTCATGATTCATGATTCGTGATTCATGATTCAATTCATGATTCATGATTCATGATTCAAATCATGATTCGATTAATGATTCATGATTCAATTCATGATTAATGATTCACAATTCAATTAATGATTCATGATTCAATTCATGATTCATGATTCAATTCATGATTCATGATTCATGATTCATGATTAATGATTCATGATTCAATTCATGATTCGATTAATGATTTATGATTCATTTCATGATTCAATTCATAATTCATGATTCGATTCATGATTCATGATTCATGATTCAATTCATGATTCATGATTCATGATTCATGATTCAATTCATGATTCATGATTCAATCCATGATTCATGATTCGATTCATGATTCATGATTCATGATTCATGATTCATGATTCAAATCATGATTCATGATTCATGATTCAATTCATGATTCAATTCATCATTCATGATTCATGATTCATGATTCATGATTCAATTCATGATTCATGATTCAATTCATGATTAATGATTCGATGCATGATTCATGATTCAATTCATGATTCATGATTCATAATTCATGATTCAATTCATGATTCATGATTCATGATTCAATTCATGATTCATGATTTATGATTGAATTCATGATTGAATTCATGATTCATGATTCATGATTCATGATTCAATTTATGATTCATGATTCAATTCATGATTCATGATTCAATTCATGATTCATGATTCATGATTCAATTCATGATTCATGATTCATGATTCATGATTAAATTCATGATTCATGATTCATGATTCAATTCATGATTCATGATTTATGATTGAATTCATGATTCAATTCATGATTCATGATTCATGATTCAATTAATGATTCATGATTCAATTCATGATTCATAATTCATCATTCATGATTCATGATTCAATTCATGATTCATGATTTATGATTGAATTCATGATTCAATTCATGATTCATGATTCATGATTCATGATTCAATTAATGATTCATGATTCAATTCATGATTCATGATTCAATTCATGATTCATGATTCATGATTCAATTCATGATTCATGATTCAATTCATGATTCATGATTCAATTCATGATTCATGATTCAATTCATGATTCATGGTTCATGATTTAATTCATGATTCATGATTCATGATGCATGATTCAATTCATGATTCATGATTCATGATTCATGATTCATGATTCAATTCATGATTAATGATTCATGATTCATGATTCAATTCATGATTCATAATTCATCATTCATGATTCATGATTCAATTCATGATTCATGATTTATGATTGAATTCATGATTCAATTCATGATTCATGATTCATGATTCAATTCATGATTCATGATTCAATTCATGATTCAATTCATGATTCATGATTCGATTAATAATTTATGATTCAATTCATGATTAAATACATGATTCATGATACGATTCATGATTCATGATTTAATTCATGATTCATGATTCATAATTCATGATTTAATTCATGATTCATGAATTGATTCATGATTCATTTCATGATTCATGATTCAATTCATGATTCATGATTCATGATTCAATTCATGATTCATGATTCATGATTCAATTTATGATTCGTGATTCATGATTCATGATTCAAATCATGATTCATAATTCATTATTTATGATTCAATTCATGATTCATTATTCATTTCATGATTCATGATTCATGATTCATGATTCATGATTCGATTCATGATTCATGATTCATGATTCATGATTCATGATTCTATTCATGATTCATGAATTATGATTCATGATTCAATTGATGATTCATGATTTATGATTCAATTCATGATTCAATTCATGATTCATGATTCAATTCATGATTCAATTGATGATTCATGATTCGATTCATGATTCATGATTCATGATTCAATTCATGATTCATGATTCATGATTCAATTCATGATTCATGATTCATGATTCAATTTATGATTCGTGATTCATGATTCATAATTCATGATTCAATTCATGATTCGATTTATGATTCATGATTCATTTTTCAATTCATGATTCATGATTCACAATTCAATTAATGATTCATGATTCAATTCATGTTTCATGATTCAATTCATGATTCGATTCCTGATTAAAATCTTGATTCATGATTTAATTCATGATTCATGATTCAATTCATGATTCAATTCATGATTTATGATTCAATTCATGATTCATGATTCGATTAATTATTTATGATTCATTTCATGATTCAATTCATGATGCATGATTCGATTCATGATTCATGATTCATGATTCAATTCATGATTCATGATTCAATTCATGATTCATGATTCATGATTCAATTCATGATTCATGATTCATGATTCAAATCATGATTCATGATTCATGATTCAATTCATGATTCAATTCATGATTCAATTCATGATTCATGATTCAATTCATGATTCAATTCATGATTCATGATTCAATTAATGATTTATGATTCAATTCATGATTAAATACATGATTCATGATTCGATTCATGATTCATGTTTTAATTCATGATTCAATACATGATTCATGATTCAATTCATGATTCAATTCATGATTCATGATTCAATTAATGATTTATGATTCAATTCATGATTAAATACATGATTCATGATTCGATTCATGATTCATGTTTCAATTCATGATTCATGATTCATAATTCATGATTTAATTCATGATTCATGATTTAATTCATGATTCATGATTCATGATTTATGATTGTGTTTCATGAATCATGATTCATGATTTAATTCTTGATTCATGATTCATTATTCAATTCATGATTCATGATTCAATTCATGATTCATGATTCAATTCATGATTAATGATTCATGATTCAATTCATCATTCATGATTCATGATTCATGATTCAATTCATGATTCATGATTCAATTCATGATTAATGATTCGATTCATGATTCAATTCATGATTCATGATTCATGATTCAATTCATGATTCATGATTCATGATTCATGATTCATGATTCAATTCATGATTCAATTCATGATTCATGATTCATGATTCAATTCATGATTCATGATTCATGATTCATGATTAAATTCATGATTCATGATTCATGATTCAATTCATGATTCATGATTTATGATTGAATTCATGATTCAATTCATGATTCATGATTCATGATTCAATTAATGATTCATGATTCAATTCATGATTCATGATTCATGATTCATGATTCATGATTCAAATCATGATTCATGATTCATAATTCATGATTCGATTCATGATTCATGATTCAATTCATGATTCATGATTCATGATTCAATTTTTGATTCGTGATTCATGATTCATGATTTAATTCATGATTCATAATTCATTATTTATGATTCAATTCATGATTCATTATTCATTTCATGATTCATGATTCATGATTCATGATTCATGATTCATGATTCATGATTCATGATTCATGATTCGTGATTCATGATTCAATTCATGATTCATGATTCATGATTCAAATCATGATTCGATTAATGATTCATGATTCAATTCATGATTCATGATTCACAATTCAATTAATGATTCATAATTCAATTCATGATTCATGATTCAATTCATGATTCATGATTCATGATTCATGATTAATGATTCATGATTCAATTCATGATTCGATTAATGATTTATGATTCATTTCATGATTCAATTCATAATTCATGATTCGATTCATGATTCATGATTCATGATTCAATTCATGATTCATGATTCATGATTCATGATTCAATTCATGATTCATGATTCAATTCATGATTCATGATTCGATTCATGATTCATGATTCATGATTCATGATA
>NW_027448618.1:7500-25234 GCF_038048845.1 Mixophyes fleayi
AGATGTAGGTGAGTAGGCAAGCAATCCCTACAGCCATACCACCCTGAACAAGCCCAAACTCGTCTGATCTTGTAAGCTAAGCAGGGCCGGGCCTGGTTAGTACTTGGATGGGAGACCACCTGGGAATAGCAGGTGCTATAGTTTTTTTTTTTCGTTTTTTTTCTCACTTGTTGCTGCTTCCTTCAATGTCCGTGTTGAGATGTATAAGAGATGTAGGTCAGTAGGCAAGCAATACCTACAGCACTACACCCTGAATAAGCCCAATCTTGTCTGATCTTGGAAGCTAAGCAGGGCTGGGCATGGTTAGTACTTGGATGGGAGACCACCTGTGAATACCAGGTGCTGTAGGTGTTTTTTTTTCTCTCTTGTTCCTGCTTCCTTCAATGCTGGTGTTGAGATGTATAAGAGATGTAGGTCAGTAGACAAGCAATACCTATAATAAACCACCCTGAACATGCCCAATCTCATTTCATCTTGGAAGCTAAGCAGGACTGGGCTTGGTTAGAACTTGGATGGGAGACCACCTGGGGATACCAGGTGCTGTAGGTTTGTTTTTTTTTTTCGTTTTTTATTCTCTCTTGTTCCTGCTTCCTTCAATGCTGGTGTTGAGATGTATAAGAGATGTAGGTTAGTAGGCAAACAATACATACAGCCACACCACCCTGAACAAGACCACTCTCGTCTTATCTTGGAAGCTAAGCAGGGCCGGACCTGGTTAGTATTTGGATGGGAGAGCACCTGGGAATACTAGGTGCTGTCGTTTTTTTCGTTATTTTTTCTCTCTTGTTCCTGCTTCCTTCAATGCTGGTGTTGTGATGTATAAGAGATGTAGGTCAGTCAGGAAGCAATACCTACAGTCATCCACCCTGAACATGCCCAATCTTATCTGATCTTGTAAGCTAAGCAGGGCTGGGACTGGTTAGTACTTGCATGGGAGACCACCTGGGAATACCAGGTGCTGTTTGTTTTTGTTTTTTCGTTATTTTTTTTCTCTTGCTCCTGCTTCCTCCAATGCTGGTGTTGAGATGTATAAGAGATGTAGGTCAGTAGGTAAGCAATACCTACAGTCATCCACCCTGAACATGCCCAATCTCATCTGATCTTGGAAGCTAAGCAGGGTCGGGCCTGGTTAGTACTTGGATGGGAGACCAACTGGGAATACCAGGTGCTGTAGGTTTATATTTTTCGGTTTTTTTTCTCTCTTGTTCCTGCTTCCTTCAATGTCCGTGTTGAGATGTATAAGAGATGTAGGTCAGTAAGCAAGCAATCCCTACAGTCAACCACCCTGAACAAGACCAATCTTGTCTGATCTGGGAAGCTAAGCAGGGCTGGGCCTGGTTAGTACTTGGATGGGAGACCACCTGGGAATACCAGGTGCTGTTGGATTTTTTTTTCTCTCTTGTTCCTGCTTCCTTCTATGATGGTGTTGAGATGTAGGTCAGTAGGCAAGCAATGCTTACAGTAAACCACCCTGAACATGCCCGATCTCGTCTGATCTTGGAAGCTTAGCAGGGCCGGGCCTGGTTAGTACTTGGATGGGAGAGCACCTGGGAACACCAGGTGCTGTAGGTTTTTTTTTTTTCGTTTTTTTTTCTCTCTTGTTCCTGCTTCCTTCAATGCTGGTGTTGAGATGTATAACAGATGTAGGTCAGTAGGCAAGCAGTGCCTAGAGCCATACCACCCTGAACAAGCCAAAACTTGTCTGATCTTGGAAGCTCAGCAGGCCTGGGCCTGGTTAGTACTTGGATGGGAGACCACCTGGGAATACCAGGTGCTGTAGGTTTTTTTTCTCTCTTGTTCCTGCTTCCTTCAATGCCGTTGTTGAGATGTATAAGAGATGAAGGTCAGTAGGCAAGCAATACCTACAGCCACACCACCCTGAACAAGCCCAATCTTGTCTGATCTTGGAAGCTAAGCAGGGCTGGACCTGGTTAGTACTTGGATGGGAGACCACCTGGGCACACCAGGTGCTGTTTGTTTGTTTTTTTTCGTTATTTTTTTTCTCTTGTTCCTACTTCCTCCAATGCTGGTGTTGAGATGTATAAGAGATGTAGGTCAGTACATAAGCAATACCTACAGTCATCCACCCTGAACATGCCCAATCTCATCTGATCTTGGAAGTTTCTCTCTTGTTCCTGCTTCCTTCTATGCTGGTGTTGAGATGTAGGTCAGTAGGCAAGCAATGCCTACAGCTACACTACCCTGAACAAGCCCAATCTTACCTGATCTTGGAAGCTAAGCAGCGCCGGACTTGGTTAGTACTTGCATGGGAGACCACCTGGGAATACCAGGTGCTGTAGGTTTTTGTTTTTTTTTCATTTTTTTTTCTCTCTTGTTCCTGCTTTCTTTAATGCTGGTTTTGAGATGTATAAGAGACGTATGTCAGTAGGCAAGTAGACAAGCAGTACCTACAGCCATACCACCCTGAACAAGCCCAAACTCGTCTGATCTTGGAAGCTGGGAACAATGACTTACATCAATCCTTTTACATAATTCTTGTTTCTCATGACATTTCTAACATTGCCCACAATTATCAACTTTCTAAGTCTTTCTGAGCAAGAGAAATCGCAAAACATAGTCATTTCTTCATTGCCGTCCAAAAACAACGCTTTTTTACATTCCTGTCTCCCTTTCTCTTGGAAACAATGACTTATATCAATCCTTTTACATAATTCTTGTTTCTCATGACATTTCTAACATTGCCCACAATTATCAACTTTCCAAGTCTTTCTGAGAAGGAGAAATCGCAAAACATAGTCATTTCTTCATTGCAGTCCAAAAACAACGCTTTTTTACACTCCAGTCTCCCTTTCTCTTTAAAAAAACAATGACTTACATCAATCCTTTTACATAATTCTTATTTCTCATGACATTTCTAACATTGCCCACAATTATCAACTTTCTAATTCTTTCTGAGCAAGAGAAATCGCAAAATATAGTCATTTCTTCATTGCCGTCCAAAAACAACGCTTTTTTACACTCCTGTCTCCCTTTCTCTTGGAAACAATGACTTACATCAATCCTTTTACATAATTCTTGTTTATCCTGTCATTTCTAACATTGCCCACAAATATCAACTTTCTAAGTCTTTCTGAGCAGGAGAAATCGCAAAACATAGTCATTTCTTCATTGCAGTCAAAAAACAACGCTTTTTTACACTCCAGTCTCCCTTTCTCTTGGAAACAATGACTTACATCAATCCTTTTACATAATTCTTATTTCTCATGACATTTCTAACATTGCCCACAATTATCAACTTTCTAATTCTTTCTGAGCAAGAGAAATCGCAAAATATAGTCATTTCTTCATTGCCGTCCAAAAACAACGCTTTTTTACACTCCTGTCTCCCTTTCTCTTGGAAACAATGACTTACATCAATCCTTTTACATAATTCTTGTTTCTCATGACATTTCTAACATTGCCCACATATATCAACTTTCTAAGTCTTTCTGAGCAGGAGAAATCGCAAAACATAGTCATTTCTTCATTGCAGTCCAAAAACAACGCTTTTTTTCACTCCTGTCTCCCTTTCTCTTGGAAACAATGACTTACATCAATCCTTTTACATAATTCTTGTTTCTACTGACATTTCTAACATTGCCCACAATTATCAACTTTCTAAGTCTTTCTGAGCAGGAGAAATCGCAAAACATAGTCATTTCTTCATTGCAGTTCAAAAACAACGCTTTTTTTCACTCCTGTCTCCCTTTCTCTTGGAAACAATGACTTACATCAATTCTTTTACATAATTCTTGTTTCTCATGACATTTCTAACATTGCCCACAATTATTGACTTTCTAAGTCTTTCTGAGCAGGAGAAATCGCAAAACATAGTCATTTCTTCATTGCAGTCCAAAAACAACGCTTTTTTTCACTCCTGTCTCCCTTTCTCTTGGAAACAATGACTTACATTAATCCTTTTACATAATTCTTGTTTCTCATGACATTTCTAACATTGCCCACAATTATCAACTTTCTAAGTCTTTCTGAGCAAGAGAAATCGCAAAACATAGTCATTTCTTCATTGCCGTCCAAAAACAACGCTTTTTTACATTCCTGTCTCCCTTTCTCTTGGAAACAATGACTTATATCAATCCTTTTACATAATTCTTGTTTCTCATGACATTTCTAACATTGCCCACAATTATCAACTTTCCAAGTCTTTCTGAGAAGGAGAAATCGCAAAACATAGTCATTTCTTCATTGCAGTCCAAAAACAACGCTTTTTTACACTCCAGTCTCCCTTTCTCTTGGAAACAATGACTTACATCAATCCTTTTACATAATTCTTATTTCTCATGACATTTCTAACATTGCCCACAATTATCAACTTTCTAATTCTTTCTGAGCAAGAGAAATCGCAAAATATAGTCATTTCTTCATTGCCGTCCAAAAACAACGCTTTTTTACACTCCTGTCTCCCTTTCTCTTGGAAACAATGACTTACATCAATCCTTTTACATAATTCTTGTTTATCCTGTCATTTCTAACATTGCCCACAAATATCAACTTTCTAAGTCTTTCTGAGCAGGAGAAATCGCAAAACATAGTCATTTCTTCATTGCAGTCCAAAAACAACGCTTTTTTACACTCCAGTCTCCCTTTCTCTTGGAAACAATGACTTACATCAATCCTTTTACATAATTCTTATTTCTCATGACATTTCTAACATTGCCCACAATTATCAACTTTCTAAGTCTTTCTGAGCCAGAGAAATCGCAAAATATAGTCATTTCTTCATTGCCGTCCAAAAACAACGCTTTTTTACACTCCTGTCTCCCTTTCTCTTGGAAACAATGACTTACATCAACCCTTTTACATAATTCTTGTTTCTCATGACATTTCTAACATTGCCCACAATTATCAACTTTCTAAGTCTTTCTGAGCAAGAGAAATCGCAAAACAGTCATTTATTCATTGCCGTCCAAAAACAATGCTTTTTTACACTCCAGTCTCCCTTTCTCTTGGAAACAATGACTTACATCAATCCTTTTACATAATTCTTGTTTCTCATGACATTTCTAACATTGCCCACATTTATCAACTTTCTAAGTCTTTCTGAGCAAGAGAAATCGCAAAACAGTCATTTATTCATTGCCGTCCAAAAACAATGCTTTTTTACACTCCAGTCTCCCTTTCTCTTGGAAACAATGACTTACATCAATCCTTTTACATAATTCTTGTTTCTACTGACATTTCTAACATTGCCCACAATTATCAACTTTCTAAGTCTTTCTGAGCAGGAGAAATCTCAAAACATAGTCATTTCTTCATTGCAGTCCAAAAACAACGCTTTTTTACACTCCTGTCTCCCTTTCTCTTGGAAACAATGACTTACATCAATCCTTTTACATAATTCTTGTTTCTCCTGACATTTCTAACATTGCCCACAAATATCAACTTTCTAAGTCTTTCTGAGCAGGAGAAATCGCAAAACATAGTCATTTCTTCATTGCAGTCCAAAAACAACGCTTTTTTACACTCCTGTCTCCCTTTCTCTTGGAAACAATGACTTACATCAATTCTTTTACATAATTCTTGTTTCTCATGACATTTCTAACATTGCCCACAATTATTGACTTTCTAAGTCTTTCTGAGCAGGAGAAATCGCAAAACATAGTCATTTCTTCATTGCAGTCCAAAAACAACGCTTTTTTTCACTCCTGTCTCCCTTTCTCTTGGAAACAATGACTTACATTAATCCTTTTACATAATTCTTGTTTCTCATGACATTTCTAACATTGCCCACAATTATCAACTTTCTAAGTCTTTCTGAGCAAGAGAAATCGCAAAACATAGTCATTTCTTCATTGCCGTCCAAAAACAATGCTTTTTTACACTCCTGTCTCCCTTTCTCTTGGAAACAATGACTTACATTAATCCTTTTACATAATTCTTGTTTCTCATGACATTTCTAACATTGCCCACAATTATCAACTTTCTAAGTCTTTCTGAGCAGGAGAAATCGCAAAACATAGTCATTTCTTCATTGCAGTCCAAAAACAACGCTTTTTTACACTCCTGTCTCCCTTTCTCTTGGAAACAATGACTTACATCAATCCTTTGACATAATTCTTGTTTCTCCTGACATTTCTAACATTGCCCACAAATATCAACTTTCTATGTCTTTCTGAGCAGGAGAAATCGCAAAACATAGTCATTTCTTCATTGCAGTCCAAAAACAACGCTTTTTTTCACTCCTGTCTCCCTTTCTCTTGGAAACAATGACTTACATCAATCCTTTTACATAATTCTTGTTTCTCATGACATTTCTAACATTGCCCACAATTATCAACTTTCTAAGTCTTTCTGAGCAGGAGAAATCGCAAAACATAGTCATTTCTTCATTGCAGTCCAAAAACAACGCTTTTTTACACTCCTGTCTCCCTTTCTCTTGGAAACAATGACTTACATCAATCCTTTTACATAATTCTTGTTTCTCCTGACATTTCTAACATTGCCCACAATTATCAACTTTCTAAGTCTTTCTGAGCCAGAGAAATCGCAAAACATAGTCATTTCTTCATTGCCGTCAAAAACAACGCTTTTTTACACTCCTGTCTCCCTTTCTCTTGGAAACAATGACTTACATCAATCCTTTTACATAATTCTTATTTCTCATGACATTTCTAACATTGCCCACAATTATCAACTTTCTAATTCTTTCTGAGCAAGAGAAATCGCAAAATATAGTCATTTCTTCATTGCCGTCCAAAAACAACGCTTTTTTACACTCCTGTCTCCCTTTCTCTTGGAAACAATAACTTACATCAATCCTTTTACATAATTCTTGTTTCTCATGACATTTCTAACATTGCCCACAATTATCAACTTTCTAAGTCTTTCTGAGCAGGAGAAATCACAAAACAGTCATTTATTCATTGCCGTCCAAAAACAATGCTTTTTTACACTCCAGTCTCCCTTTCTCTTGGAAACAATGACTTACATTAATCCTTTTACATAATTCTTGTTTCTCATGACATTTCTAACATTGCCCACAATTATCAACTTTCTAAGTCTTTCTGAGCAGGAGAAATCGCAAAACATAGTCATTTCTTCATTGCAGTCCAAAAACAACGCTTTTTTTACACTCCTGTCTCCCTTTCTCTTGGAAACAATGACTTACATCAATCCTTTTACATAATTCTTGTTTCTCATGACATTTCTAACATTGCCCACAATTATCAACTTTCTAAGTCTTTCTGAGCAGGAGAAATCGCAAAACATAGTCATTTCTTCATTGCAGTCCAAAAACAACGCTTTTTTTCACTCCTGTCTCCCTTTCTCTTGGAAACAATGACTTACATCAATCCTTTTACATAATTCTTGTTTCTCATGACATTTCTAACATTGCCCACAATTATCAACTTTCTAAGTCTTTCTGAGCAGGAGAAATCGCAAAACATAGTCATTTCTTCATTGCAGTCCAAAAACAACGCTTTTTTTCACTCCTGTCTCCCTTTCTCTTGGAAACAATGACTTACATCAATCCTTTTACATAAATCTTGTTTCTCATGACATTTCTAACATTGCCCACAATTATCAACTTTCTAAGTCTTTCTGAGCAGGAGAAATCGCAAAACATAGTCATTTCTTCATTGCAGTCCAAAAACAACGCTTTTTTTCACTCCTGTCTCCCTTTCTCTTGGAAACAATGACTTACATCAATCCTTTTACATAATTCTTGTTTCTCATGACATTTCTAACATTGCCCACAATTATCAAATTTCTAAGTCTTTCTGAACCTGAGAAATCGCAAAACATAGTCATTTCTTCATTGCCGTCAAAAACAACGCTTTTTTACACTCCTGTCTCCCTTTCTCTTGGAAACAATGACTTACATCAATCCTTTTACATAATTCTTATTTCTCATGACATTTCTAACATTGCCCACAATTATCAACTATCTAATTCTTTCTGAGCAAGAGAAATCGCAAAATATAGTCATTTCTTCATTGCCGTCCAAAAACAACGCTTTTTTACACTCCTGTCTCCCTTTCTCTTGGAAACAATGACTTACATCAATCCTTTTACATAATTCTTGTTTCTCATGACATTTCTAACATTGCCCACAATTATCAACTTTCTAAGTCTTTCTGAGCAAGAGAAATCGCAAAACAGTCATTTATTCATTGCCGTATAAGAACAATGCTTTTTTACACTCCAGTCTCCCTTTCTCTTGGAAACAATGACTTACATCAATCCTTTTACATAATTCTTGTTTCTCATGACATTTCTAACATTGCCTACAATTATCAACTTTCTAAGTCTTTCTGAGCAGGAGAAATCGCAAAACATAGTCATTTCTTCATTGCAGTCCAAAAACAACGCTTTTTTTCACTCCTGTCTCCCTTTCTCTTGGAAACAATGACTTACATCAATTCTTTTACATAATTCTTGTTTCTCATGACATTTCTAACATTGCCCACAATTATCAACTTTCTAAGTCTTTCTGAGCAGGAGAAATCGCAAAACATAATCATTTCTTCATTGCAGTCCAAAAACAACGCTTTTTTACACTCCCGTCTCCCTTTCTCTTGGAAACAATGACTTACATCAATCCTTTTACATAATTTTTGTTTCTCCTGACATTTCTAACATTGCCCACAATTATCAACTTTCTAAGTCTTTCTGAGCAGGAGAAATCGCAAAACAGTCATTTATTCATTGCCGTCCAAAAACAATGCTTTTTTACACTCCAGTCTCCCTTTCTCTTGGAAACAATGACATATATTAATCCTTTTACATAATTCTTGTTTCTCATGACATTTCTAACATTGCCCACAATTATCAACTTTCTAAGTCTTTCTGAGCAGGAGAAATCGCAAAACATAGTCATTTCTTCATTGCAGTCCAAAAACAACGCTTTTTTACACTCCTGTCTCCCTTTCTCTTGGAAACAATGACTTACATCAATCCTTTTACATAATTCTTGTTTCTCCTGACATTTCTAACATTGCCCACAATTATCAACTTTCTAAGTCTTTCTGAGCAGGAGAAATCGCAAAACTTAGTAATTTTTTCATTGCAGTCTAAAAACAACGCTTTTTTCACTCCTGTCTCCCTTTCTCTTGGAAACAATGACTTACATCAATCCTTTTACATAATTCTTGTTTCTACTGACATTTCTAACATTGCCCACAATTATCAACTTTCTAAGTCTTTCTGAACAGGAGAAATCGCAAAACATAGTCATTTCTTCATTGCAGTCCAAAAACAACGCTTTTTTACACTCCTGTCTCCCTTTCTCTTGGAAACAATGACTTACATCAATCCTTTTACATAATTCTTGTTTCTCATGACATTTCTAACATTGCCCACAATTATCAACTTTCTAAGTCTTTCTGAGCAAGAGAAATCGCAAAACATTGTCATTTCTTCATTGCCGTCCAAAAACAACGCTTTTTTTCACTCCTGTCTCCCTTTCTCTTGGAAACAATGACTTACATCAATCCTTTTACATAATTCTTGTTTCTCATGACATTTCTAACATTACCCACAATTATCAACTTTCTAAGTCTTTCTGAGCCAGAGAAATCGCAATACATAGTCATTTCTTCATTGCCGTCAAAAACAACGCTTTTTTACACTCCTGTCTCCCTTTCTCTTGGAAACAATGACTTACATCAATCCTTTTACATAATTCCTATTTCTCATGACATTTCTAACATTGCCCACAATTATCAACTTTCTAATTCTTTCTGAGCAAGAGAAATCGCAAAATATAGTCATTTCTTCATTGCCGTCCAAAAACAACGCTTTTTTACACTCCTGTCTCCCTTTCTCTTGGAAACAATGACTTACATCAATCCTTTTACATAATTCTTGTTTCTCATGACATTTCTAACATTGCCCACAATTATCAACTTTCTAAGTCTTTTTGAGCAGGAGAAATCGCAGAACATAGTCATTTCTTCATTGCAGTCCAAAAACAACGCTTTTTTACACTCCTGTCTCCCTTTCTCTTGGAAACAATGACTTACATCAATCCTTTTACATAATTCTTGTTTCTCCTGTCATTTCTAACATTGCCCACAAATATCAACTTTCTAAGTCTTTCTGAGCAGGAGAAATCGCAAAACATAGTCATTTCTTCATTGCAGTCCAAAAACAACGCTTTTTTACACTCCAGTCTCCCTTTCTCTTGGAAACAATGACTTACATCAATCCTTTTACATAATTCTTATTTCTCATGACATTTCTAACATTGCCCACAATTATCAACTTTCTAATTCTTTCTGAGCAAGAGAAATCGCAAAATATAGTCATTTCTTCATTGCCGTCCAAAAACAACGCTTTTTTACACTCCTGTCTCCCTTTCTCTTGGAAACAATGACTTACATCAATCCTTTTACATAATTCTTGTTTCTCCTGACATTTCTAACATTGCCCACAATTATCAACTTTCTAAGTCTTTCTGAGCAGGAGAAATCGCAAAATATAGTCATTTCTTCATTGCCGTCCAAAAACAACGCTTTTTTACACTCCTGTCTCCCTTTCTCCTGGAAACAATGACTTACATCAATCCTTTTACATAATTCTTGTTTCTCATGACATTTCTAACATTGTCCACAATTATCAACTTTCTAAGTCTTTCTGAGCAGGAGAAATCGCAAAACATAGTCATTTCTTCATTGCAGTCCAAAAACTACGCTTTTTTACACTCCTGTCTCCCTTTCTCTTGGAAACAATGACTTACATCAATCCTTTTACATAATCCTTGTTTCTCCTGACATTTCTAACATTGCCCACAAATATCAACTTTCTAAGTCTTTCTGAGCAGGAGAAATCGCAAAACATAGTCATTTCTTCATTGCAGTCCAAAAACAACGCTTTTTTACACTCCAGTCTCCCTTTCTCTTGGAAACAATGACTTACATCAATCCTTTTACATAATTCTTGTTTCTCATGACATTTCTAACATTGTCCACAATTATCAACTTTCTAAGTCTTTCTGAGCAAGAGAAATCGCAAAACAGTCATTTATTCATTGCCGTCCAAAAACAATGCTTTTTTACACTCCAGTCTCCCTTTCTCTTGGAAACAATGACTTACATCAATCCTTTTACATAATTCTTGTTTCTCATGACATTTCTAACATTGCCCACAATTATCAACTTTCTAAGTCTTTCTGAGCAGGAGAAATCGCAAAACATAGATATTTATTCATTGCAGTCCAAAAACAACGCTTTTTTACACTCCAGTCTCCCTTTCTCTTGGAAACAATGACTTACATCAATCCTTTTACATAATTCTTGTTTATCCTGTCATTTCTAACATTGCCCACAAATATCAACTTTCTAAGTCTTTCTGAGCAGGAGAAATCGCAAAACATAGTAATTTCTTCATTGGAGTCCAAAAACAACGCTTTTTTACACTCCAGTCTCCCTTTCTCTTGGAAACAATGACTTACATCAATCGTTTTACATAATTCTTGTTTCTCCTGACATTTCTAACATTGCCCACAATTATCAACTTTCTAAGTCTTTCTGAGCAGGAGAAATCGCAAAACATAGTCATTTCTTCATTGCAGTCCAAAAACAACGCTTTTTTAAACTCCAGTCTCCCTTTCTCTTGGAAACAATAACTTACATCAATCCTTTTACATAATTCTTGTTTCTCATGACATTTCTAACATTGTCCACAATTATCAACTTTCTAAGTCTTTCTGAGCAGGAGAAATCTTAAAACATAGTCATTTCTATAGTGCCGTCCAAAAACAACGCTTTTTTACACTCCTGTCTCCCTTTCTCTTGGAAACAATGACTTACATCAATCCTTTTACATAATTCTTGTTTCTCATGACATTTCTAACATTGCCCACAATTATCAAATTTCTAAGTCTTTCTGAACCTGAGAAATCGCAAAACATAGTCATTTCTTCATTGCCGTCAAAAACAACGCTTTTTTACACTCCTGTCTCCCTTTCTCTTGGAAACAATGACTTACATCAATCCTTTTACATAATTCTTATTTCTCATGACATTTCTAACATTGCCCACAATTATCAACTATCTAATTCTTTCTGAGCAAGAGAAATCGCAAAATATAGTCATTTCTTCATTGCCGTCCAAAAACAACGCTTTTTTACACTCCTGTCTCCCTTTCTCTTGGAAACAATGACTTACATCAATCCTTTTACATAATTCTTGTTTCTCATGACATTTCTAACATTGCCCACAATTATCAACTTTCTAAGTCTTTCTGAGCAAGAGAAATCGCAAAACAGTCATTTATTCATTGCCGTATAAGAACAATGCTTTTTTACACTCCAGTCTCCCTTTCTCTTGGAAACAATGACTTACATCAATCCTTTTACATAATTCTTGTTTCTCATGACATTTCTAACATTGCCTACAATTATCAACTTTCTAAGTCTTTCTGAGCAGGAGAAATCGCAAAACATAGTCATTTCTTCATTGCAGTCCAAAAACAACGCTTTTTTTCACTCCTGTCTCCCTTTCTCTTGGAAACAATGACTTACATCAATTCTTTTACATAATTCTTGTTTCTCATGACATTTCTAACATTGCCCACAATTATCAACTTTCTAAGTCTTTCTGAGCAGGAGAAATCGCAAAACATAATCATTTCTTCATTGCAGTCCAAAAACAACGCTTTTTTACACTCCCGTCTCCCTTTCTCTTGGAAACAATGACTTACATCAATCCTTTTACATAATTTTTGTTTCTCCTGACATTTCTAACATTGCCCACAATTATCAACTTTCTAAGTCTTTCTGAGCAGGAGAAATCGCAAAACAGTCATTTATTCATTGCCGTCCAAAAACAATGCTTTTTTACACTCCAGTCTCCCTTTCTCTTGGAAACAATGACATATATTAATCCTTTTACATAATTCTTGTTTCTCATGACATTTCTAACATTGCCCACAATTATCAACTTTCTAAGTCTTTCTGAGCAGGAGAAATCGCAAAACATAGTCATTTCTTCATTGCAGTCCAAAAACAACGCTTTTTTACACTCCTGTCTCCCTTTCTCTTGGAAACAATGACTTACATCAATCCTTTTACATAATTCTTGTTTCTCCTGACATTTCTAACATTGCCCACAATTATCAACTTTCTAAGTCTTTCTGAGCAGGAGAAATCGCAAAACTTAGTAATTTTTTCATTGCAGTCTAAAAACAACGCTTTTTTCACTCCTGTCTCCCTTTCTCTTGGAAACAATGACTTACATCAATCCTTTTACATAATTCTTGTTTCTACTGACATTTCTAACATTGCCCACAATTATCAACTTTCTAAGTCTTTCTGAACAGGAGAAATCGCAAAACATAGTCATTTCTTCATTGCAGTCCAAAAACAACGCTTTTTTACACTCCTGTCTCCCTTTCTCTTGGAAACAATGACTTACATCAATCCTTTTACATAATTCTTGTTTCTCATGACATTTCTAACATTGCCCACAATTATCAACTTTCTAAGTCTTTCTGAGCAAGAGAAATCGCAAAACATTGTCATTTCTTCATTGCCGTCCAAAAACAACGCTTTTTTTCACTCCTGTCTCCCTTTCTCTTGGAAACAATGACTTACATCAATCCTTTTACATAATTCTTGTTTCTCATGACATTTCTAACATTACCCACAATTATCAACTTTCTAAGTCTTTCTGAGCCAGAGAAATCGCAATACATAGTCATTTCTTCATTGCCGTCAAAAACAACGCTTTTTTACACTCCTGTCTCCCTTTCTCTTGGAAACAATGACTTACATCAATCCTTTTACATAATTCCTATTTCTCATGACATTTCTAACATTGCCCACAATTATCAACTTTCTAATTCTTTCTGAGCAAGAGAAATCGCAAAATATAGTCATTTCTTCATTGCCGTCCAAAAACAACGCTTTTTTACACTCCTGTCTCCCTTTCTCTTGGAAACAATGACTTACATCAATCCTTTTACATAATTCTTGTTTCTCATGACATTTCTAACATTGCCCACAATTATCAACTTTCTAAGTCTTTTTGAGCAGGAGAAATCGCAGAACATAGTCATTTCTTCATTGCAGTCCAAAAACAACGCTTTTTTACACTCCTGTCTCCCTTTCTCTTGGAAACAATGACTTACATCAATCCTTTTACATAATTCTTGTTTCTCCTGTCATTTCTAACATTGCCCACAAATATCAACTTTCTAAGTCTTTCTGAGCAGGAGAAATCGCAAAACATAGTCATTTCTTCATTGCAGTCCAAAAACAACGCTTTTTTACACTCCAGTCTCCCTTTCTCTTGGAAACAATGACTTACATCAATCCTTTTACATAATTCTTATTTCTCATGACATTTCTAACATTGCCCACAATTATCAACTTTCTAATTCTTTCTGAGCAAGAGAAATCGCAAAATATAGTCATTTCTTCATTGCCGTCCAAAAACAACGCTTTTTTACACTCCTGTCTCCCTTTCTCTTGGAAACAATGACTTACATCAATCCTTTTACATAATTCTTGTTTCTCCTGACATTTCTAACATTGCCCACAATTATCAACTTTCTAAGTCTTTCTGAGCAGGAGAAATCGCAAAATATAGTCATTTCTTCATTGCCGTCCAAAAACAACGCTTTTTTACACTCCTGTCTCCCTTTCTCCTGGAAACAATGACTTACATCAATCCTTTTACATAATTCTTGTTTCTCATGACATTTCTAACATTGTCCACAATTATCAACTTTCTAAGTCTTTCTGAGCAGGAGAAATCGCAAAACATAGTCATTTCTTCATTGCAGTCCAAAAACTACGCTTTTTTACACTCCTGTCTCCCTTTCTCTTGGAAACAATGACTTACATCAATCCTTTTACATAATCCTTGTTTCACCTGACATTTCTAACATTGCCCACAAATATCAACTTTCTAAGTCTTTCTGAGCAGGAGAAATCGCAAAACATAGTCATTTCTTCATTGCAGTCCAAAAACAACGCTTTTTTACACTCCAGTCTCCCTTTCTCTTGGAAACAATGACTTACATCAATCCTTTTACATAATTCTTGTTTCTCATGACATTTCTAACATTGTCCACAATTATCAACTTTCTAAGTCTTTCTGAGCAAGAGAAATCGCAAAACAGTCATTTATTCATTGCCGTCCAAAAACAATGCTTTTTTACACTCCAGTCTCCCTTTCTCTTGGAAACAATGACTTACATCAATCCTTTTACATAATTCTTGTTTCTCATGACATTTCTAACATTGCCCACAATTATCAACTTTCTAAGTCTTTCTGAGCAGGAGAAATCGCAAAACATAGATATTTATTCATTGCAGTCCAAAAACAACGCTTTTTTACACTCCAGTCTCCCTTTCTCTTGGAAACAATGACTTACATCAATCCTTTTACATAATTCTTGTTTATCCTGTCATTTCTAACATTGCCCACAAATATCAACTTTCTAAGTCTTTCTGAGCAGGAGAAATCGCAAAACATAGTAATTTCTTCATTGGAGTCCAAAAACAACGCTTTTTTACACTCCAGTCTCCCTTTCTCTTGGAAACAATGACTTACATCAATCGTTTTACATAATTCTTGTTTCTCCTGACATTTCTAACATTGCCCACAATTATCAACTTTCTAAGTCTTTCTGAGCAGGAGAAATCGCAAAACATAGTCATTTCTTCATTGCAGTCCAAAAACAACGCTTTTTTAAACTCCAGTCTCCCTTTCTCTTGGAAACAATAACTTACATCAATCCTTTTACATAATTCTTGTTTCTCATGACATTTCTAACATTGTCCACAATTATCAACTTTCTAAGTCTTTCTGAGCAGGAGAAATCTTAAAACATAGTCATTTCTATAGTGCCGTCCAAAAACAACGCTTTTTTACACTCCTGTCTCCCTTTCTCTTGGAAACAATGACTTACATCAATCCTTTTACATAATTCTTGTTTCTCCTGACATTTCTAACATTGCCCACAATTATTAACTTTCTAAGTCTTTCTGAGAAGGAGAAATCGCAAAACATAGTCATTTCTTCATTGCCGTCCAAAAACAACGCTTTTTTACACTCCTGTCTCCCTTTCTCCTGGAAACAATGACTTACATCAATCCTTTTACATAATTCTTGTTTCTCATGACATTTCTAACATTGCCCACAATTATCAACTTTCTAAGTCTTTCTGAGCAAGAGAAATCGCAAAACAGTCATTTATTCATTGCCGTCCAAAAACAATGCTTTTTTACACTCCAGTCTCCCTTTCTCTTGGAAACAATGACTTACATCAATCCTTTTACATAATTCTTGTTTCTCCTGACATTTCTAACATTGCCCACAATTATCAACTTTCTAAGTCTTTCTGAGCAGGAGAAATCGCAAAACATAGTCATTTCTTCATTGCAGTCCAAAAACAACGCTTTTTTAAACTCCAGTCTCCCTTTCTCTTGGAAACAATGACTTACATCAATCCTTTTACATAATTCTGGTTTCTCATGACATTTCTAACATTGTCCACAATTATCAACTTTCTAAGTCTTTCTGAGCAGAAGAAATCGCAAAATATAGTCATTTCTTCATTGCCGTCCAAAAACAACGCTTTTTTACACTCCAGTCTCCCTTTCTCTTGGAAGCAATGACTTACAGCAATCCTTTTTCATAATCCTTGTTTCTCCTGACATTTCTAACATTGCCCACAAATATCAACTTTCTAAGTCTTTCTGAGCAGGAGAAATCGCAAAACATAGTCATTTCTTCATTGCAGTCCAAAAACAACGCTTTTTTACACTACAGTCTCCCTTTCTCTTGGAAACAATGACTTACATCAATCCTTTTACATAATTCTTGTTTCTCATGACATTTCTAACATTGTCCACAATTATCAACTTTCTAAGTCTTTCTGAGCAAGAGAAATCGCAAAACATAGTCATTTCTTCATTGCCGTCCAAAAACAACGCTTTTTTACACTCCTGTCTCCCTTTCTCTTGGAAACAATGACTTACATCAATCCTTTTACATAATCCTTGTTTCTCCTGACATTTCTAACATTGCCCACAAATATCAACTTTCTAAGTCTGTCTGAGCAGGAGAAATCGCAAAACATAGTCATTTCTTCATTGCCGTCCAAAAACAACGCTTTTTTACACTCCTGTCTCCCTTTCTCTTGGAAACAATGACTTACATCAATCCTTTTACATAATTCTTGTTTCTCCTGACATTTCTAACATTGTCCACAATTATCAACTTTCTAAGTCTTTCTGAGCAGGAGAAATCGCAAAACAGTCATTTATTCATTGCCGTCCAAAAACAATGCTTTTTTACACTCCAGTCTCCCTTTCTCTTGGAAACAATGACTTACATCAATCCTTTTACATAATTCTTGTTTCTCATGATATTTCTAACATTGCCCACAATTATCAACTTTCTAAGTCTTTCTGAGCAGGAGAAATCGCAAAATATAGTCATTTCTTCATTGCCGTCCAAAAACAACGCTTTTTGACACTCCTGTCTCCCTTTCTCCTGGAAACAATGACTTACATCAATCCTTTTACATAATTCTTGTTTCTCATGACATTTCTAACATTGCCCACAATTATCAACTTTCTAAGTCTTTCTGAGCAAGAGAAATCGCAAAACAGTCATTTATTCATTGCCGTCCAAAAACAATGCTTTTTTACACTCCAGTCTCCCTTTCTCTTGGAAACAATGACTTACATCAATCCTTTTACATAATTCTTGTTTCTCCTAACATTTCTAACATTGCCCACAAATATCAACTTTCTAAG